>NC_134369.1:39702500-39835000 GCF_035582795.1 Mycteria americana
CTGTTGATCACTCCGTTACGTTGCCTCAAATAGTTTTAGAAGAAAAAAAAAATCCTTGTTTTCCACACTATGTGTGTTGTTCCCAAAAGAATGACTGTTTTGGTTCAGCAGTGAAGTCACTATCCATGAAAGACCTGTTTTGGCCAGTGAGAAAAGAACTACCCTGGAGATGAAGACGAAAAGTCTTGCTGGGTCTCTCATCACTCAGAAGACTGTTCCAAGAAGGCCTTGCCATTCCCTCGTTTTGTTCCTTCATAAGATGTGTCCTTTAGTTTCAAACAGATCTTTATAGTTTGTGCTTCATTAAGTCTCTCCCCATTCCTCCCCAATTTTTTTTTTTTTTGGACTCTTCTTCAAAGAGCTTGCAGGTGAAGATTTAAAAGACAGAACAGACAGAGCAGGAGCTTCTTCCAGTAGTTCTGAGCCTTGGCTTTGGACAAAACAAAACTAAAAGTTGGGCAGCTTTCCTCAATGAAAGAAGTTACTAACGGTCTTTGCACCAAACCTAGGACTTTATCATGAACTCAAAGCTTGGGAAAAAAAAGCAAGAGAATACTGTAACAAACTTCGTACAGAGTTCGGTCTATTAATTGTTTCATGTTAGATATTCTATGTGTTTACCTCAATTGAAAAAAAAAAGAATGTTTTTGCTAGTATCAGATCTGCTGTGGAATTGGTATTGTATGTCCATGAATTCTTCCTTTCTCAGCACGTGTTCCTCACTAGAAGAAAATGCTGTTACCTTTAAGCTTTGTCAAAATTTACATTAAAATACTTGTATGAGGACTGTGACGTTATGTTTTAAAAAGAAAAAAAAGGTGTTAAGTCACAAAATGCGGTAATAAATATTTCATTTTTGATTTTTTGTTAGGCTTTTGTGTTTTTAATCATCCCTAGGAGAGACTGAAGTTATCAGGAGAGATGTCTCAAATACTTTTCTTATCAGCATTGAGAAGAAAGGTTGGAAAAATCAGAAACAAGCTTGTCATCAGCATTAACAGAGTAATTGGATGAAAGAACATCTGAGGTTATATATTTCTGCTGATTATCAATATTATATTTTTGCCAGATTAAACAAGATTTGAAATATTCTCTCACCAGCTTGCATTTCAGAGCTGTGTCTAATATCTGTACTGTCTCCTAATAACGTGGAAGCTGAGTTTGAGTTGTGAAGGCCCAGATACGAGACCAGTAAGCCCACGTGGGTTAAGCGTGTGTGTACGTGCATCCGTAACCACCACAGACCTTAACTCCAGCTATTTAGCTCAGAGGCGAAGAAGGGCTGTAACGCAGGAGTAGGTTCGGGAGTTTTAGGAGGAGAAAAGCAGCTTTGAGTTTAATGAGGGTTTTACCTGTGTGAGGATTGCGTAATCCAGCCTTCGAGATGGTTTTACTGCTTTTCTTGTCCTCAGCTGTTTCCAGAAGGAAAAAAAAAAAAGACCATCAGCTAATGAGGGAGAATGTTAATTCGACATTTTGTATATAAATAGCTGGAGCAGAATCAGGGGTGAGGGTTTGGTTTTACTTCAACAGAAGCTTGTGGCATTTTGAAGCACCTAAAGGAGAGGTTGAACTAGGAAGGATCAGCGTTGTTAGAAACAGGCGCCTTTCACTGCCCTCAGTGTCACTGTTGAGTCAGCGCGAGCAGGATGGGGCCCAAAGAGCAGGAGAAAGCTCTGGCTTTATTTCTGGAGCAGGGGAGTGGGAAAGGGCTTGTAATTACCTTAACTTTCTAGGAAACAAACGTTACCGACTTCAACATCTGTAAATTTGTAACCCTTCTCCTCCTTCTTCCTCCTCCTCATTCCAACTGGCCGGGGTGTTATTAAAAACTTTGACTGACAACTTTTACCTTTGGAATGTGGAAAGAGGCTCAGCCTCGTAGTTAATGTTTAATTTCTGTGCTGAGTAAATGGACCCACGCTGCTGGCGACAGAAGGGAGGATGCCAGTAGAATGGGTGTGAGGATTTATTTAGCAATCGGGTCCTGCTTTGTGGGCGTCTTTTTTAAGGCATTTGTATGAAATGTAAAGGATGATAATTCCCCGCTTGGCTTTGATGCTCTCTGTCCTGGTTAAAATCACATCGACCCTTGAGTCGCCTAAGAAGAGCACACCCCGGGTTCCCATTTCCACATTCTCTGATTATTGTGGATGCGGAAAATACGAAGGCAAGAGTGTTTGTGCTAACACTTTAAAAGGGAGGCTTCTTTGGTTTTGTTTTGGTTTGGTTTTTTTTTTTTCTTTTTTTAATCAGTACTTTATTTCCTTGCAGATCTTTTCTTTACAATTTGAGGAGAAATGTCAGAAAAACGTCCTCGCACTATTAGAAGGACAGGGAAGAATTTATCCGTAGTAGAGTATTGTTTTTTATGATGAACTAAATATTTGCATTGCTGTGTTGTCTTTTATTTTCTTTCTTTTTTCCCCCTTTTGGGCTGTGCTCTCCGCGAGACGTGTTGCTGAAATCCAAGGTACAATAACGTGCAGAGATTTCTCCATCTGAGATTTACTGTTTAGCATGGAAGGTTCCGATTTTGGTATTTTTAAGAACTGCTCAGCTGTCAAAAGCAACCAAAACGGGAATAATGTTTTGACAGCGGTATAGTGTTAAAGAAAATACTCTAGTCTGAATAAAAATTGCTTATGCTGGGGGAAACGAAGGGTAACAGAAGAAACACCTTTTGTTTACACACACACATGTTTATAATCCCAAATTTCCATTTCTCCGAGCGGGTCTGGGCTGGGAGTTGTAGTCACCACAAACGAGGGATTTTTCTTCCAGATTTTGCTGCCTTTAAGGCGAAGAGAGGAGGGAAGCGCACCTCCGCCGGCGCGGCCGCCCGAGCCCTGCCCGCCGCGGCGAGCGGGCACCGCCGGCCCGAAGAGGAGATGGCGGGGGGGCAGGCGCTCCCCCTTTCACTCATAGCCGCAAGAGAGCGAGGGAGCGAAACTTGCCCCAGACCAGGTTTGCGAGGGCCGGGGGCCGCGGAGGGGCCGGGGCCGGGGCCGGGCAGGGGCAGGGGCAGGGCTGCGGCGGCGGCACAAGCTGGAGCCGCTCTCCCGGCCGGGGCCGCCGGCGGGTTCTGCCGGCCGCGGCGGCGGCTCCGTGGCTTACCCGCGGGGAGCGAGGGGCTGCCGGCCGCGCCTCGGCGGGCTCCCATCCGCAGCCGCTACCCCCGCTGCACCCCTGGCGCGTAGTGTTTTCCGGGCTCCGCGAGGAAGAAGCCCCGCGGAGCCCGGAAAATGCCCAGATCCTTCCCCCACGCGCGGCCGCGTCCCCGCGCTGCGTGGAGGGGCAGGAGAGGGCTCCGCCGTGCGGGAGGGTGTCTCCGCCCCGCCAGTCTCCCTCGCACGTCCCCGGGTTCAGCCGCGAGGGAGCGGGGCCGGCTGTGGGGCTCTTCCGCCAGCACTTTGGGGAAAACGAAGCCCGCCGGCGCTGCACCAGGGCGAGCCCGCTGCCGCGCTGGGGAAGCCCGGCTCCGCGGAGAGAGCTGCGAAGGACGGTGCGAGCTCAGGGGCGGGGGGGCAAGGTTCGCAGGCAGATTTTAATATTAATAGTTTTGGTGGCGAGAAAGAGACAGACAGAAGGGAGGTTGCTCCTCTGGGCAGAGTCTCTGCGACAGTGATGATGGATGACCCCGCACAGCTAAACAACTCCTCCCCTTCATCCCCACACGGTGTCGAAGCTACTTTACTTGCAGCTTTAGGAATAAAATAAATAAACACCCTCGGCCCCTTCCTCGCATCGATTTATGGATCATTATGAATCAATTACTGCTCTCGATATTTTAGAATCTGCTTGCATAAAAAGGGGGTCTGCGGCCGGAAAAAAGCATTAATCCTTGCCTTAGCAAGAAATACAGAATCTGCTGGTATAGTCCTGTGACCAAAAAATCGCTGCTAAGGATTCGGGCTTAACCATTTCCTAAGAGGCGCGTTATTGGGGAGGGGGTGGACGTGGTAGGTGCGCATCTCCAGGAGCGACTTTCAAACTAGGGGGTTCCACAATGCGCGCAGAGAAAGAGCAGTGCATCTACATGGTGCGCGCAACCTCATTGCTCAACTCTTCCAGAGGAGGGGGGGGGGGGGGGGGGAGAGCGAAAAAACAGACGCAAGCCCCATGCCCCCCCGCTCCCCCAACAGTAAATGCGGGGCCGTGAGAGGGAGCGGGGCCGGGGCTGCGGCCGCGGGGCAGGGCGGCAGAGGGGAGCCCGGCTCGGTGGCTCCGTGCTATGGGAAGGAGGCTTCGGCAGGGCCAGAAAGTGTGTGAAGTTGGATTTCTCTCGCTTTCTCTGTATTCTCCCATTTGCAGCAGTGTTTGAGGATCTCAAGGTGTTTCTATGGCTACCTTGTGTATGTGGGAGGGTCATATGTGGGGGTGCCCAAGAGAAAAGGCAGCTCTTGGGTGATCATTTATCAATGTCACCCACATAATGATTCTCTCTGCAGCCTTCTATTGATGAGGATAATTACATTAGCTCAGAGTGACTGATCAATGAAAAACCACCAAACAAAAACTTCTTTACTCTCCTATAATACCAAAAACCGATACAGAAATAAGATAGAAAGCGAGGGTGGGATTTCCCTTTCCTTTCCCTTTAGCAACGATTTTGTTAACGAACAACGGAAAGTAAGGAAATTTTATCCGGTTAGTTTCCTTGTTAAAAGAGGCTACCATTTTGTGAAAATGTTCCCTTAAACCTCTTGGCATCGCTCCTTGCCTGGTAAAGGCAAATGGGTATTTAAAATGTGAACTACCGCTTCTCCCCCGGATCCCAAATCCTTTGCTTTTACGCTTGTGTTTTGTTACCGGGGGGGGGAGGGAAAAGCACGATAGTTTGGAGCTGCGGAGAGGGAAAGGGACGGCAAATAACTTTTCTTTCGCAAGTGTCTCTCTGTTTGTCAGCTTTTCTTTGTTTTTATCACTTCATAAAGTGGCTCTATTAAAGACGGAATGTGGCCTCCCTGAGATGCTGCTCCGTCGGTGAAAGTTTGCAATTAAATTACGGGTTCGTTCTTTGCAGAGTTAAAAATCGATGTTTTCTCAATTAAAGGGAATTTTAATGCTTTTGCTCGGGAGTTGTTAAGGACGCCGTAAATTTTATTGTAATGCCTCTAAGCTCCGAAGCCCTGCCAGTGGACAGGTTGATACTCATGTTGTTTTGGGGGGAAGAGGTTGTTGCTGGTTTTGTCCTCTCTCTAAAGGGCCTTCTTCAGAAAACTCAATCATTTTGAAAAACTGCAAGACAACCTGATGCCAAGGGGGCGGGGGGGGACCCAAGGCCATTCCTTCTGCCCTCCCCTCTCCCCTTCGTAGCGGCGGTCAGCTCCTCTCGCCTTGGCAGAGAAGCCTGCCCTGCCGTGTTTCCACAGGGCGCAAGGGCGGTTATTCAGCTGGTTTTATGGAGGAACGGAGAAAGGTTTCGGTGCTCCTAAGAGCACGTGTCTCGAAAGAGTCCCTCTCCGCTCTCAGAAGGCTCCGAGCGGGGCCGAGCGGCGGCTGCGGGTCGGCTGCGGGTCGGCTGCCCGCCGGCTGCCCGCGGGCTGGGCTGGCTGCCGCGGCCGCCGCGCTCCGGGCGGGGAGAGAGCTGCCGCCCGGCCGGCACGCAGCCTGCGGGGCTGCTGCGAAGGGCGTTCTTAGGCAGGCGAAGCGCTGAGGGAGGCATACCGCCCGTCCCGGCGAAGACCCCACGTTTCTGTAAGCGTCTGCCTGCGGAGGTGACTACGAGGGAGCGCTGGGACGCAAGTGGAAGCCGGAATAGGGCTGGCGGAGGCTTTTTTTTTTTTTTTTTTTTTTTCCAGAATATTTTGTCTTTACAGGCTACTGCCAAGTAAAATCCCCATCAGGAGGCTGGTCCTGAACCCATTTACACGGGGTTAATTCCTCGAGCCGCAGGAGAGTTCGTCCCCGGGCCGTCAGACCAGAAATAGGCCCCTATCGCCTGGTTTTGTCCGAAGCGTGTTTAAAATTCCTTAAATTAGCTCCATGAAGAACCAGTGCAAACTCCTTTGATTAAAGCGACTGTCAGATTCTTCGAGATTAGGAGAGAGAAAACGCAGAGTAGGATGTATTTATTATTTATACTATAGTCCACTGTGAACAGTTGGAAGGGGAGGATTAGAGAGCGCGTTTGAAAGGGAGGCAGGGAAAGCGAGCGAGGGATGTAACACTCTCTGTGGTTTGGACCACGCTGCTGCGTTTCTCCCCCCCCCCCCCCGAGCTCCCCATGCAGCCACCCCAGCTGCGCTCCCCAACCCGGGGCCACCTCCTCCTCCCCCGCTGGCTGCGTCCCCCATCACTTCGGTAACGACCCCACGTTGGTAATCCGATCTCTCTGATTTTCACTCAAGTTTTATATTGTTCTGCTTGAGTCTGGTGCGTGGCACTAAACACAGCTAGTCCTTGGGGGGCGGGGGGGGAGGAGGGGGGGGCTTTCCACTCTCAGGCTTGTGTCTGCGCTCAGAAATGCAGGGCAAGGGAGAACACAAAGCCACAGCCTAGCTCTCACCGAGCAGGTTTACTTTAGGACCGCACTGTAACGGGGGGGCGGACGGGGCATCGCAGCCCTTGTGTTTGGCTGGGGCGGAGGTGAGGACTCCGGGAGCCTTGGGGTTTGTCCTGCGGCTGCGGCTCCCCAGTTCGGAAACCTTTTCAAATCTCTGAGCCTGGAGCGGACAAATACTCGCCGTTAATACGGGACATGGACGAGTGGCAAAAAACCTGAACGGAAAGTGCGCGGTAGCTCTGGGAGAGACTAACGATGTGCTTCGGCTCTTGCCGTTCCGGGGAAGGAGAGGGGGGAAAGCCCTCCTGATTAATAACTAGCAGGGTAATGTTGAGGGCTTTTTCTGCCCGATTGCCTTTTTGAATTAGAGCCGATTTCTTCACACTTCAATAGGGCCTGTCTCTTTTAAAATGACTGACAGATTTGTTTCTCCTTTTTTCTCTCCCTGAGACTTAATGATGTAAATTTTCTAATTAGTTAAATCACGTTGCTTAAAGGCCTTAATATTTACCGGGCGAGGAATGATAGTCGCGTTCGGATCTCTCGAAATAACCAGCGAAATAACATTAGGCTTTTGAGAGAGGGAGGGGGGAAGAGCGGAGGGAGGGGTGGGCTGGGCAAATATCACGTAAAATGGGAGCTAAAGTTCAGCCCGGAGCTTCTGCCCTCCTCCCCCACGCCCCCCAACCCGCTTTTATTTTTCAATCAGCTAAGATTTAATTAGGAGCCCCCAGGCCGGACGATCTGATATTTTCTCATTAGTTTCCCATCAGTAATCTTGAGTGTTAGATTGGCTTAAAGGTTGTCAACATTTGACCAATTTTATTTAAGGCAAAGAAATCACGCGCTATAGCTCCGGGACCCGGGAGCTGAAAATAAATCCTGCCCGGATCAGCGGAACTAACAGGCGAAAAAAATGTTGACAATTCATCGTTGTATTTAATAAGTTGCATAATGTATAGTACACACGCGCACACGCACACGCAGGGAGCGGGGCAGGGGGACAGCCGTGCGGCGCAGCGCGCGCAGGGGGCGGCCCGCGCCCGGTAACGCGCACACCTGGACGGCGGGCTGTGATGCTGCGCTAGTGTGTGCGTGTGTGCGTGCGTGTGTGTGTGCGTGCGTGTGTACCCGCGCGCGCCCGTGTGTGCATACGCGTGTCCGTGGGCGGGCGCGCGGCGCGGCGGCGCGGGCTGCCAGGCGCAACGTCGGAGCGCCCCCTGCTGGCCGCGCCCGGCCCCGCCGCGGAGGAGCCCTCCGCCCCGCGCTGCGCGCTGCCCTGCGCGCCGGGGGGATGCAATGCGCGGCGCAGGGGGCGCGCAGGCAGAGGCCCGCGCCCGCGTGGAGAGCGCACGTTGCAGGGAGGCCTGCCCCTGCCCCCGCGCCTCCCTCGTGGCCGGGGAGGATGCGAATATAAACAGTTGGCGAAGCTGTCCTTCTCCGTTCTCTGCGAGCGCAGGGCTGCTGAGAGCGGCGGCAGGGCAGCCGACAAGGAGCCGAAACACGCTGCTTTTGTAGCCCCCGCCGTTTGCTTTGCGCCTCGCCTGGCAGCGCGGAGCGGGGGACGGGCGGCCCCGCCGGCCCCGCGCCTGCCCCGCGCGGGCAGCGCGCCCCTGCCCGCCCCCGGGCCCTGCGGCGGGGCGGCCGGGGCTGGGGGCCGCCCCCCAAACTTGGCTCCCCGCGGCCCGGCGCCCCGCACGGCCCCCCCGCGCGCCTGGCCGCGGGCGCGGAGCAAAGCAACCGGGGGAGCGCAAAGGGCGATAAACCGCTGCGAATGGGTGTCACGTGACCCCGGTAATTTATAGGTAAGCCCGCGGTTTCACGTTTGTTGAAAACACGACAGAAGGGTGAAATCAACCGATCTGCCGCGATTTCAGCCCAGACGTCTCCCCTCGGAGAGGGCAGGCTGTTCCGCGCCTTCCTCTGCCCGCCTGCGCGCACACACGCGTGTCAGCCCGCCGTCCCCGCACCGAGCCCGCTCCCCGGGCAGGCTCCGCCGGGCCCGCGCCCGCTGCCCGCCGAGGGGCTCCGCTCACCGGCAGCCCCGAGGAGGAGAGGGCCGAGCGGCCGGGCAGGAGCGCGGGGTGCGGAGAGCCCGGCGCGGCTCCGCGGCGCGGGGAGCCCGGCCCGGCCCCGGCCGCGAACCGGCGGGGCCAACGGCGGGCCGGGGCCGGCGGGCCGGAGCCGGGGCCGGGGCCGGGGCCGGGGGAGCGCAGCCGCCGCCGCCCGCCGCGGTGCCGGGAGAAGCCGCTCCGGCCGGGGCAGCGCGGGGTGCCGGGGGTGGGCAGCGCCGGCAGAACTCTGCTCGGGAGCCGCCAATACAGTCACAAGTCGCCCGCGTTTAAAGAGGCACCCCAGCCTCTTCGTGTGCCGGGGTACTACAGTTACCTCTTTATGGTTTGAAGGGTTATTTTGCCCACTGGAAAAAAAAATCACACAAACCCAGCACTCAGACCTGCGTCTAGTCCCGTTGGTTCAGGGCTGTGCCTAGGTAGAGTCCAGCCGAAACAATGCTTTGCAGAAGATCTGGCTTGCTGGACCAAGACAGTAGTTGCTCAAATTTATTTTCTTTTAAAAAATGTGCGTGTAAGGGAATGGGGGAGGGTGGAAGAGGATATTTGTCAGAATACCAGAAGACACCTTTCTTGAAACAAAGGCACGGGGAATCATCTCACTTGCAAATCCATCAGGCAGAGACCAAATAACAATATTTATAGAAAGGCATTCAAAAATACAGCGTGCTTAAATAACAACAACAAATGCTTACTACAGTTGCTACAGCGCAGCTTAATAAAAAATTAGCCTTACTGACAGTCTTGTCAACATCTTAAGTAAATTATCATAGCGATGGTCTTTGGAGAAGAGAACCCACACTCCTTGCTAAAACACCTCCTATCATTAATCTTAAACCACTTGAAGATTATGATGGAAAGAATGGGATCAGTAACCATTATCATCGCAAATTGCTGTTAAAAACTCCGCTGTTTATTTCTGCAACCAAAGCGAATGTATCTGGGAAATGCAGAAAAGGGAAGAAAGGCAAACACAAGAAAGGCAGAACAATTGAGGCGAATCCTGTTGCAACCTCGATGATAAACACATGGAAAAAGCTGTTACTGCTCTGCGGATTGCTGGCATTTGGGTAGACGTTAGAAAAATAAACAAAGCGATGGCTCCGCACCAGCCCTGTAAATGCACCGGTACACTCAAGGAAAGGTAACTTCTTAAAATTAATTGTATTTTCCTGAACATTCGGTATTTGCCTTTATCGACATCGATCATTTGATAAAGATCAAAACTATCAAAAACGTACTTGCACCTTTCACTGTTCATATCTGCAAATAAATTCATTTTGACCCTCTCTTGCTGGTATTTTTGTATGCATTGCGTGCTTTCCAATAATCGTCAGAATAAAGTCTATAGTGTGATTTTGTGAGGATCCGACATACTCGAAACATTCGCTGAGAGTGAAACCTTTTCAGAAGCGACCTGTGATTTTTAGTGTAGTCTCTCCCGTTAGAATATCATCCCTCTTTGAAATGCATTTTTACAGCTGAAAAATAAAATACTTCCCCCGCCCCCCCCCTTGTTAAACTACTTCCAGGATTTGGCAGAGAAGGGAGAATCTGCTGATTTAGGGACACTCGACCTGCAATGTTACCAACGGATCTTTACACCTTCAAAGAATCCACAAATCGGCGTGAGCTGGGCACGCGTCTGAACGCAATCAAAGACAGGTTTTTGAAGTTATTCTTTCAAAATGTAGAAGTTTACACGAAGCCTTTAAACAGCACGACGCGCCCCGGCCGGCCCTCCTCCTCCCCTCCCCTCCCTGGAAGGCAAAAGAAAGGGTGCCATTAACCCGGGGCGCTGCGAAGTAGAATAAACCGAACAATTATTTCCCCCGAGCAGAGCCGCGTCTTCCTGTTGTTCCCGCGACGATTCATTTCAGCGGCGGTGTCCCAGCGGCAGAGGCGGGCGGGCTGCGCTGCCCCCTCCCGCGGGGGGGGACGGGCGGGGGATCCGCTCCCGGAGGCGGCTGGGCAGCGGCGCGGGGCGCTGCGCGGGCGCTGCGCGGGGGCTGCGCGGGGCGCGCAGGTAGGCGCGGCGGGAGCGGGGCCGGGGCCGGGGCCGGGGCCGGGGCCGGAGCCGGGGCCGGGGCCGGGGCCGCGCTGCCCGCTCCCCCGCCGCGGCCCCGCAGTGACCCCAGCCCGGGGCTGCGGAGAGGTGAGAGGTGACGCCGGCAGCCAGCGCAGACCTGGCCCTTTTAAAGCCACAGCTAATCAGTCCTTCACTAAATTAAAATATAGGAACCAGAGGGGAAGCAATTTCGTTGTAAAGAATTACCATGCGCGCTCCGAGAACGAAATAGTATTGAGATGAGGACGGTGCTCTCCGCGACGGGGAGATTTGTCACCCAGGAGCCGTTCGGCTAAGATAAACTGTAAAATTATACGCACGCTATATAGATCCGATGGATCTGCACGTGTGGGACATTATGCACCGCTCGCACACACAGCACGAAAATAAGGTTACCGAGTTGTTGAAAAACTTCAGCCCCATAAACCGTGCAGCGGGGAGGCGGGTATAGGACACCAGGCACCGGGTGGTTAATCGCCCGCCCAGCTCAGGCTCAGAATTTCGTGCTAGCATGGGAAGAAATGAACGGGGAAAAAAGTGATAAATTTCCCTGTCGATTCATTGGTCTTCGATTTCGAGTGATTCTTTAACCTCTGGAGGAAACAGGGAACTAACCGCGGTACAGGTGTGCGCGTCCGTGTGTGCATAGGCACGGCGCACATACGGTATGTACGCATGTGCGCGTGATGTAAAAGCGTGTGTAATCTGCGCACATGAACTGGCCCACAGACAGTGGAAAATGGTGACAGTTCCATTTTTCCTCTTTAATTAGGAAGTATTCCTTGATTGTCTTGGCACCCATTACTTTTTAATAACTCCATGGAATCGGGAGAAGGAGAAGAAATGTCTGCTGCAAGTAATCTGCTGTAATGCAGTTATTTCACTGGGTTCATAGGCAACTGCAAGTACAACACAGGAACGGCCACGAACGAGACGCAAAGGGAAGAAATAAAAAATAAAGACCGCCAGAGTAATGATAATATTTGACAGCACATATTCTTCAACGGGTCGCAGTAAGAAATATCTAGCTTTGATAACAGAGCTCTGCTGCAGCTAGGTTACAAAGAAACTTTCCTTTTTCATGTGTTTCAGGCAGCAAAATACTGGGTTTAGAAGACTGCGAGCCAGTGTCCTGCACGCTGATATCATTAATTGAGGTGCGGAGATCAGAGATCCCAGGGAGAAGGAAACGATCGATTTGGCCAGAAAACGCTTCCCTGGCGCAGCCCACGAGCAGCCGCCACCCCCGGCAGGTAAGCTGCTGCCTGAAACTATTTTTAACTGAACAAAAGACTGAGCGAACATCTGACGTCAGGGAGCAGCATCCCCGGGGGGCGGCGGGCAGCGGTGCGTGGCTGCCGGGCTGCCCGCCCCGCCCGCCCGCTGCCCGCCCCCGGCGCCCCCCGGCAGCCCCGCGGCGGTGCCCGGCGGCCCGGCCCGCGGCCTCGCCCGCCCTCGCTCCCGGCGGAGGCCTCGGGGGGGGGGGGGGGGGCGGGGGGCTGTCGTCCGCCAGGACCGGGGGAGGGCTGGGGCTGCGGGGGTGCCGGGGAGGTGACAAAGGGCAGGTACGGCGCCCGCTGGGGAAGGCCAGCGGCACCGCTCTTGCTGAAGCTGGTCCGCGACTTCTGCTTGTGGTTTTAAGAACCGGAGGTTGCTTTCATCCTAGGGGAGTTTGCTGCGTTTCCCTGCAAGGCACCAAAGGCTTCAGGCACTCGCCGAGCGGGCAGTGCTCCCGGCAGGCTGGGCGCGGTGGCCGTGCGACACCGGCACCTCCGTGGGCTCGGGCTGACACCCCAAGCCTCCCGCACGGCCGTGGACCAAACTTCTGCTCTGAACTGAACGTGAATACACACGAGAAACGCTGTTAAGTTCAGCGGGCAGGAGAAGGGCTGGGCTGGCTTCACCGCCAGCGTTACCCACGGGGGTCGCGAAGGTGGCGAGCCGCCGCTCCTCTGAGCTGCCCCGGTGCGCAGAGGTGGGGTCCCGCCCGGAGCGCAGGGGTACTCGCCCCCTGCTCCCGGCAGGGAAAGCGCTGACCCTCGCCTCTTCCTAATGACCGCCAACTTTAGAAATCCGCTAGCGGGCCACCTTTTCCCTCGGCTCGAAGCGCTCGTCCTTCGCCTTTCCCGCCCTCGCCCGCCTCCCCGCAAGCGGCGGGGCTCGGCGGCGGCACCGGGCGGCCGGGCCGGGGGATGCCCTGCGGCTGGGGCCTCCCCGCTCCGGCCGGTGCCTGAGCTCGGCTCTTCCTTACAAGGGCGCCTGCAGCCGGGCAGGGCGGGGGAGGAGGAGGAGGAGGAGGAGGAGGAGGAGGAAGGGGAAGGGGAGGGGGGCGACCACCGGGGCGGGGGGCGACCACCGGGGCGGGGGGGCCCTTTCCCGGAGTGGGCGGCGTGCAGTTGCAGAGAGCCGCTGCCAGCACGAAACGCCGCAACCCCCGGGCGACCTGTCAGCTCCGCCGGCCCCCCCGACCCCCGGCTCCCCGCCTCGCCTCTCGCCAGAGTCAACACGGAGCTGCGATCCATTTGGGCGATTTAGTTAAAATAAATAAACCCGCGAAGATTCACTAGCGAGCGATGCATCATCGACCCGGAGGTTTATTAAGAGGCTCGTTACAGCCGCGGCTTCAGCCCCTGCTCCGCCGGGGGTGGGTGGGGGGAGGCTGCGGCAGCCCGGCTCGCCCCGGTCCCCTCACGCCAGCCCGCGGCAGGGACCCGGCCCCCCCGGACAGCCGCCCTCTGCTACCCCCATCCCCGCCGGGCCCACGGGCAGGGGAGGCAGGGAGGGGGGAGCGGCCCACCCGACGGCTGCTGCGGAGCACTGCTACTCATTTCCCTGTGTATCTGGGGGAGGGAGACATTGTTGTCAGTGGCGATTGTTAACCCAAATAATAATAATAAAGAAAAATCGTTACAGCTGGGTGCTGGCTGAATATGGCAATTACTATTATTGCCAATCACGATTAGAAATAATTATCCTGAAAGCACGGAGGGTTCAGCTGCCAAGGTGTTTTGAATAATCGCTTCAAAATGAACAGCAAAATATTAGGTTCACACACAGGGACGACCGCAAACTTTCAGTTGTAGCAGTCTCTAAAGGAGATCTTACCACCGGTGAGCTTGTGAAGCCTCGATTTGTCATCTGTTACAGGTCCAGCGCTGTTTTGTTCCCACACCATCCTGCCCGGTGGCCCTCCCAGAGTGCCCGTCCTGCTCTCCTCCACCAGGTTCCCTGAACACACCGGGTGGCCAAGCACCTTCTCAAGGCAGTGGTGCACGGTGCTCGGGTCCCTTCATCTTAAATAAAAACAAAGCAAGCAGATTACAAGGGATAACGTGGTCCCAGAGTGAAACTCCACTTGCTCTATTTATGTCGTACAACCCTACACAGGCCCTCTCGTTCTAGCTATTTGAAATGATGTGTAACTAGGAGGAGGTCACAGGTGACTGGCAAGTTCAACGTCCTTAGCTCAATTATCCAAGTTTCATTTCCAAATTGTGTTCAATTTGATCTTCCTGCCTCCCTGCAAATTATCTTAGAGAAAAAAAATCAAATGAAAGCAGACAATTTAAGCCAAATCCTGTATACCATTATTTATATGCAAAATCATTTTTGTGATATATACTCCCCTTAATGGCTATGGGATGCCAGATCTTTCCAAGCGGATTTACAAACCTAGCCATCAAATTATTTCAAGGGCAGGCCTATTAGGGACAAAAATAATTATGAACTTTCAGAAGCTTTGTAAAAAAATAAGTTTCTGAATGTTGTCTCTTTAAATTTTACTTAAGTTTTGGTTTTAATTTAAGCCTGGAGGCACCGTAGAGAGATATGCAGAGTCTAATAAGGAGTTTGGAAAATAATGTGCTGTAATCCAGTGCCGAGCTATTTCTGCATAAAATATGGATAAGGAATCAATTCATAAGCGCAAATATCTACTAGGACTGAGTTTTAACATAACATTTCGCATGAGCATTCTTACATGCATTATTAAGGAGATAACAAAAGTGCTTCAAATCAAGCTCTATACAGTCACATCTGGAAATGCTCTTTTCTGTCTAATTTTCATTTTTTTTCCCTCGAAAATATGTTAGAAGAAAAACTAGTCTGTCCCCTTGTATATTAACTGTTACCATCAGCTTTTAATCAGCAACATGTATAGTTAGATTTACAGAATCCATTCCATGTTGCCCCTTTTAGAGAACAGTAAAATGAAGATAGTATCTTTATTCATTTATAGAATCTGATGTTAAAACCAAAACCACACACAAATAGCATATACATTGCTTTATGCATATAGACAGGCATGTAGATACATAGACACAACACACTTATACATGGAAACAAGTCATGACCATGTGTTGGAAAACATAATAAAAAGTATCTGTGCATTTCACCAGATCCTAAGTCAGACATCATCAGATAAGAAGTGGTCCGGGGAAAATTAGTTTAAAACCAGACACAGCTAATTTCTGAAGGTATTGGAACTATAGCAAGCTTTGCTGTACGATGTTTAATCATGGTCAGTTTTAAAGGAAGGTCTTTAGGCTTTTCAGGCAAATGAAGCTTTACCACTAAGCAATGAAGGGTTAAGAAACTCCCCACAGGTTGCAAAGAGTTGATGCAAGTTTGGGGGTTTTTTTTGCTAATGTAAAGTTTAATGGAATCATATTCTGAGGACAAAGATAAAAGAAGCCTCTAAGATCTACTACTACTCTTCCTTTCTTTTAAAATAAATATTATATTTTTCTTTTGAACGGAAAGGCAAGCAAAGTATTTTCCAAACAGAAACAGCAAAGATTATATAGAAGAAAAACCATAAGCCTTGTTTTTTTTAAATACTCTGGAGTTTTCTGAACAACTCTGATGTACTCACATTCTTATCACAACTATTTTCTTTTTACTATTGTAAGTGGATATTCAAGCTAAATTGATGCTTTATGTATATCCTGTCTCAATTTGTAATACACTATTCTCTGTAAGGAGATAATTTGAAAAAAAAAATACAAAAAAGAAGAAGCGATACCACTGACAACAATTTACTTAAATTCACAAACCTTGAAATTGATGCATCTCCTATCAATCATAGTCAGAAGCCACAGTAAAACACATCCAACATTTGTATATCAAAACTGGGACTAAAAAACCACCCTGTTTTGTTCCATTTAAATGTCCTTCAACATGTTGTCATTTTATACACTGATATTACTGGGGGATTTTTACTATGGGTTAGCTTTCTTCTGTCAAACATATGCAAGACAGTAACCTTGCAAAATTAAAGTGCATGCCATTATACTGCACAGATGTTTGTTCTCACTCAGTTACTGACAATGAAATACTTATTAAATAATAATAAGGAGATATTGACTTCTCTGTTCTGTCGATATGAAGATCTGTTGATCTGTGAGGTTAATATTGATGGGGCAGAGTGAGGTAAATGTTTCATCAGGAGGACAAATAAATCCCAATACTGGCATAAAAAACCTAAAAACCCAACTTTGTTCGTACACAGAAACTAATCCTTTTTGTATTTATTGGGTGCATGAGCACCAGTTCGACCTGTCAGCATGCACGAGCTAATGAAGTAAATCCTTGACACTACATTCAGGAAACGTATTCAAAAAATATCTATCATAGGTATTAAAACTAAGCTCAAATGATGCCACGCACTTAGGGTCTTTAGTCATGCTGCATGTTCTGTTGCGAATGGCACATTGCCTTTAAGTATTACTGGAAGGCTCTACATACAACCTCGATATTCTTCACGTTAAGGGGATTTCTGTTTGAGCTGGAGAAATGCCTTTTTTTTTTAAATAGGATGAGCTCTCTGTCAAAATATTATTTTTATTTGTTGTCTCATCAAAATGTCACTGAAAGTTCCCTCTCTTTACCCTCTGCCACAGAACACAATAGTGTACACGCTTTGAACAATACAAAGAGCCATTTAACTTGATGTCTGGCAGAAGAAGCTACTTTCTTGTTCATTATTATCTTTAGATTTTCCTTCATTCTATTTAAGGGAAACTCAGAGCTGCTTTTTTTAGAAGAATATTCCATCAGTCAGGTAGGTCTCGTACTTTGACAGCATTATTTCAGCATGTTATTTTTAATGTATGGTACTTATACATGTAAGCAATCTGTGTAACTTGCTCCTGGGCTTTTGAACAGAAATTAAAAAGATGTGACCTAACGTGTAAGACAATAAGAGGCCACAGGTTTTTGGATACAAGTGCCAAAAGATGCACTTGTCAGTTTTCCCTTTTTGATTATTAATTAAGGCCTTGATCCTGCAATGAGATTTGCAGGGGCAAAACCCACGTGCAAAGCAGCTCTCCCCATAGTATGGCTGTTGGCAAGGAAGAGCCCAGTCACACAGAGCTCACTGTAAGGCAGTGACCTAAAAATCAAAACACTACTTCAGCTGCCCGTGCCAGAGACCGCAGCCTGGTTTCTAGGGCAGAAGAGCCCGTTTCACCACCTCCTCCCTCTCGCCTGTCTGTAGCAGAACTGTTGTGCCTCAGCAGGGAAAGTCGGGCGAGCGCTCGGCGCTTTCTCTGCATTACTGTGACATCTTGTTGGTAGGACAGCGCAGGAAAAATCACGTTATTGCTATTTGTGCTGCTCCTGTTCTGAAGGTGCAAGGCTGGCCATCTGCTGCTCCTTCCAGGGATCACGTAGGGGTCTAATACCTTTTATTTTGTTGTTTGTAAAATGTGATGGCTTTTGTCTGAGAAAGGTAACAAAAACGTTTCTTTTTTTGACCTCGTGCTTTCTTGTCCTTCTCATGTCCTTCTTCCCAGCGCGTGTTCAGCACAACACTGCTGCTGGTTTTTTTGCACCTCAGGCAGTGATGCTGTTTGAAGACTCCTGTCTCTGCCAATTCCTGCATTCACCCAAATCTTGGTTAAAGGCAGTGGGGCTTTGTGTGCTTGTGTTCTGCCATGCTGGCTGCTTTTGACTGGTTTTTAGATATTTGTATCCTTCTGTATCTTGAGAAACTTTCTCCTACAATCATCTGAAGTATTTCCCAATTTCTGCGTAATGGTAGTCAGATGGCAGAATCTCTGGGAGCAATGCTCTGGTTCATGGGTACCTTGTTTTCTACCTTTTGGTCAGATGTTCTTAAAAAAATTTCCTTCTAACACACATGTCAGGTAATCCCGGTAACAAAATCATAAGAAAAACACACTTTTCAAACTTTTAAACTCATGCTGAGATTTTCTTTGTTTGCTAACAAAAAAAAAAAAGCTTTGCTAACATTGAAAATTTTGCTAACGTTTTAAAAAAATTTCAGGCAATTTAGAGGCACAGATTTTGGTAACCTCAAGACTCTGGGGTAGGGCTCCACGCGTACAGGTATAGCAACTAGACTAGGGTCTTGTGCTCCAAAACATCTTTGTATGTATTTATCTGAAACAACAATCGTTTCTCAGATCTTGGGTATGCAAAAGGATCCAGCAAATAAGTTGAATACTTTTAGTAATAATTGAGAAATGTTATCGTATGACACTATTTCAGTGCGTGCCTTTGCACGTGCAAGGTGTATTCTCTGTGAAGTTCACCTTAATATACTGAGCTCATTCTTCACTGCAGTTTCAAGGCTGCAGATTCTGTACCCGTGTTTCTTATGTGGCAATAAAAATACTGATGGAACAACTGTTCTGCTAGTGAGTTAAGCTGAATAAGAGAAAAAATCAGTAATGACTAGGGGGCTCCCATGTCTGGTTGTATGCTTCGCAAAATAGATTGCAAGAGAAGGAACAGGCAGCAAACTGTGTAAACTGAGCACAGATAATTCCCATGCTGTGAAAACCCTTCTGCCTTAAGAACACTAGCAATGAAAAGGTTACAAGAAAGGGGGTAATAAAAATATCAAAAGAAACCAAACAGAAATAGGTTTCTTTGCAAGTAGAGAAGCCACTTTCTAATATGGTGGCCTTATATACAACTACATTTGTCTTCCAGACCCTCTGCTGTTGATTAGAATTCTGATGCCACTGGAGGGGTTACAATTTTGTTGAGTTTCTGGATCTCAATTGCGCTGTCAAGGGGTCATTCTTGCTGGTAATAAGGTAGCTAGTGGCCCCTGGGAGAGAAGGAAAACAATTGACTCTTGAAAGCAGAAACATATACTGAAGTCTAGAGTAGATTTCTGGCAGTGGACCAGGTCTTTTCTCATAGCATTTGTCATTGTAGCAATGAAAAAATTGTGGGAGTTCTACAGGCGGCCAAAAAAGGAAAACAGAGCACAACAACAACAAAAAAAGAGCTAGATGTAATTTATTTTGGAATTATATTTAGGAGCAGGTTGTTTTTTTGTTTGTCGCACTGTTGGTTCACTTGTTAAAGATGTGGATCCCATTAGATAGAAATATGTTGCTTATTTTAAAGCAAATGATTATCAAATGACTACACTTCAAAACATTTTTTTTGCTTTAATTTGAAGTGAAGTCATTTGAGTTTGAAACATATGCCTTTGCTAAATGCAGAATATTTTGTTGCCAAAACCAGACAACGTCATTTTGAGTCCACTGCTTGCAAGCATTGTTGATCCTGGATGTCACTGACAATATAAGTCTTGGCAATAAGTCTTTACAGAGGTCAGTAGTAAAGTTTCGCTTATTATCACTAGGCTTTTTTATTACTATTATTCTATTGGGTCAAAATGGTCTCACCATATAATCATACTCAACCAGAACAAATGCAATATTGCATTTGATTGGCTTTGGAAGTATTATTCCACTTTGTACAACCGGATAAAGCTCACTTCTTAAAAATAATTTCTCCTGAGATCTGCATGTAAAGATTTTTCCACATCGTTCTGCAAACTGGCTTCATTATTTCGCAGGCTATCTTACCAGGCTGTTTTTCTTTGTTGTAGTATAAGCGTACATAAACCATGCATGCATACATGTGTATGCATACCACCACACAAACACATCACGGGCACTATACGTAATTTGACATATGATTTATATTATACTTGCAAGATTTTAAAGTGGATTTCAAATTTATTACAAGCCCCAGCATTGCAGCTGATATACGTGGATTCATCCCATCGTTTAACTGAAGTACCCAAGATGGGACTGCAGCAGCTTGGAGCTTCCTCTGTTGTCAATGGAGAAAGGCAGGCACACCCAGAGACGCACTTCTCCGAAGGTACTTGCCTTTCTTCACTGGCTATAGAGCAAGTCTAGAGCAAATCTACCCCTCGTTTAGAATAGATGACTGAAGCGGACTGCAGGGAATCCTTGCTGAAACATGCAGACAAAAATGCCGTATCTTCTGCTGTCACCTATAGATTCTGGGTTGAAAAAGATCTTTCAATGTAGGATGTAAAATACCTCATATAGATAATCGCGTGTGAAGTCTTACACAGAAGAAAACTGAAGGAAGCATGGGCTTGATCTTTTTAGATTTTAGTTGTCTAAAAATCAGACATCTAGTCTGTACTGGTCATCTTCTTTTAATCCATAGTCCACTCATTCAACTCAATTGTCTTAGAATTAGATTAAATATGCCGAGGAGCAGGATCCTGAGACAAATGTGTGGTAGGTGAGATATGACAGGTGAGGGCACATTCATTACAGAACAAATTTAGATGCTTAAATTAGGAGAGGTGACCTTTGGATTAGGATTTTAGGCGTTTAGGATACCTTTTAGACAGCTAAAGCAAAGTGAAATGAAATTAAATTTTTGCTAAGGGATTTGTGCGACAACATGCAGAGACAGAGGCATTTGCAGATTTAGGGTAAAAAAATAGTTCTACTGTTGCCTGGTAAAATCCTGACAACCCCCTGCCTTGTTGCATTAGGTAAAATGGGAAGAAGAAAGAACATCTTGAAGAAGCCCTAATCTCCCACCACACAGAGTACTGTGCAACAGACTGTGGAAGAGAGAAAGGTGTTACCCCTTAAGCAGTATTAGAGAGGCTGGCTATAAAAATGACTCTTCCTCATGCCGCTGTCTGGGCACAGGGAAATTTTACTTCTCTCTCTCCCTCTCCACCCTCCCCCCTTAGGAAATAGCAGTAGTTTTGTGTATACATTTCAATATCCAAGAGCGTGCAGGTTTATCTTGTTTATCTATCTCTTTCTCAGCAGAGCTCATGGAAACTCATTTTCATACAACTATGTTGTCTCATGTTTTATTCCATCATAAAAGCAAATTTAAAAAAGCTCTAGTGTGATTAAAATAACTAATCTTCATTCATTCTGAAGACCTTTCCTCTGCTATTTTTTTAGTTAAGACTAATTGCGATATCTGATGTTACACTTCTTGTAAGGGTGAACTTCTGTCCCAAGCAGATTCTTTTAACTGGACTTTGTACAGATTTATAATTACATTTATAATTTAGGATCCTAGAATGCACCTTTTGCTTAAAGAAAATGAATGCTACTTTCAGATCTTTTAATTTAGAGCATCTGTTGTTGAAGGAGCTGAAAGTTTATTTAATCATTAAGTAAAAATTCTCAACAGGTAATATTAAAACCAGTATCTTGCTATCCAGACTAACACAGTAACAGAAAACAAAAATCAAATGCTAAGGTTAGCCATAAGATAAACTAACTGGTGACATGCTCTGTTGTGAGCTGAAGCTCTGTCAGATTGTCAAGAGGAATTAGTTCTTAAGCAAGGTATTTATAGGAACGTAAGACTGGAAGGCACCACCAGGGTCACAGAATCATTGTAATAGAAGAGAATTTGTTAAATAACATTCCCACGTGATCCTATGAAAATTTCCCCCCTAGCTTCTCTGAAACTCCCTGCTGGTCCATTTTTACTGTAAAGCTGGCATTCAGCTTTTTCTGACCATAGGATCAAGATTTACTGACCAGACACTGAAGCAATTTAATACCTCTAGGTGCATCGGTTCACCCTGACCTACATCCTAGTTCCAGTTCGTGACTGACTGAGCAAAGAAAGGTGAATACTCATTCCTCCGTTCTGAAAATCAAGAAATGTATCAGAAAGAATAAAAATCCTTCCTAGATATTGCAGCTAATCAAGAAATGCCTTGCAGGAGGATAAATACAATACAAATACAGCACAGATACACATTCGAAGGACATAGTTTAAGAACTGAGAGCAAGGGCTGCTCTGCTGTCCTTATCTCCTATAATGGGGCTTTCAAGACTTTCAAGCAGCTGGTGTCCAGATAATGTAGCGATTTGCAGGCAGAATTGCATACAGAAGTGAAGAGGAATCTATCGCAAAGGCCTCAGCAACTGAGGTCTGTGGTGATTCATCCTACCCACAAGGCAGGCAGCTGTTTTCAGCAGAATCTGCAGCTTTTGGGTGGACTTACTGGGCCGGTATCCTTCCTCCTGCAAAGCTATTAAAGTGAGTGGAATTACATACGGGATGAACTTGGCTCTTTAGGTGTGGGAGAAACCATTTCCAGTACTGACATATGGATATTAGCACTTCTTTATGCGGGGCTTACAGACAGGCTTTAGGAATGTTTACAAGGTGGGAAGGACAATGAAAGAACATGTAAAATCATTTCACCCTGATTCATCTTTGGAAGGAAGTCTGCATGTGGATTGCTCTCTTTCCAGTTGGCTGTGTCTGCCAGAACCCTTTCTCCCAGTTCTGAACCCCATAGCCTTCCTACATCAAGGAATTTGGGCTCTGTCCAACGGAGGGCTGGGAAGAACATATACATTTCCTCCACACTCCCACATGCTTCTCGTCTTGGGGACTAAGGATAACGCTGCTGAAAAGCGCATGTGAACCAAGTACAAAGCTCTGAAGAGCTGGTATGAAATAGGGCTCCGGCAAATCCTCCCGTTACCTACACATACTGCGGGCATTGCCCTGAGCCTAGGAACCAAAGCCGTCATTTCTTTCCTGGAAATCAAAGGATGGCAACTGTACCCCACCTACAGACGCACTTTAAGGAAACCAAGCCATTTGCTCTCTCAGCCACTGTGCCTCTATCCAAGGAGATAATACATCTCCCGAGTCCATTTAAATTAAAATAATAAACCGAGCCAAGCACTGTATTTTTATACCCAGTGGGTCAACTGCCTTTCAAGGCTGCAGAATTTGAGGAGCGAGAGCGGAGTTACACAGCTAGTCGAACCAACAACTTTCTTTCATGAACGCAACAGCGCAAACAACCCGTTCGTTGGACAACAGCCACGAGAGGAGCCGACCATACCGTAACACTGCTCCCTAGGCACACCTCGTTTAACACTTACCTGCTGCTTTCGTCATGGGTTCTCTGCATTCCAGGAGGCTGCTGTAGTGGTGAGGACGCGTTATCTAAACTTATTTCACTCTTTATAAATGTGGGGCTTTGGCCATTTCTGTAATGTGCTATCAGGAATACGAGAATAGGGTGTGGGAAGCTCCCAGCTGTTACATGATACAACGGTACCGTGTCAGTCCTCAATCAAAAGTGAGTTTAGCTTTGACGTAAAGGTGCAAACCATTTCACTTGACATCACAGCGGAATTTGGCCAGACATTCTCAGAATTTTGTCACAATTAGTCTCAGTGCGTGAGGCACAGAAAACATCTGGATATATGGGAACAATTGCAAACTGGTATTCTCTTCTAGCATTCATATCTTTCTGCTGCTACTTGAGTTAATGATTTTCTTGCTAATGCATCTTCAGATACTGATGCCAATATACATGTTCAGAAGAGATGGGTATCTGCTTGGTTTGAGTCTTGGAAATGAAATATCAAGATTGAAACCAGCATGAAAGTGCTTAATCTAATTGTACGTATGCCTAAATATATTACAGAAAACTGGTAAGAAGAGGTGGTATTTCTGAAACAGCACTGAGGAGCTTGTGATCTGAATGACCACCTGTGAGTTAGGGCTCAGAGGTTTTATGTCTCGTTTTGCCACTGACACCTGAATAAACTTGGCTACATCATTAGCCTCTTTTTACACAAATCGTCCCTTAAATGACACTAATCATTACAGTCTTTACACAGTTCCTTCCCGAAACTTAATTCATTCACGTTGCTGAAATACAATGAGACAGTCAGATGAAATGTATTAGGTATGTGAAAACTGTATACTGGCTGCTGTACCATGGCAATTCTGCAGGGAACTTTTAAGAAAGAAGCAAGCTCCTGCATTTCACAAACTTTTTTGATTCTGAAAACACTCCCAAGGCCAACTCAGATAAGAGCAGACCTCAGGTTTATTTACATTTATATACAGGCACCTACATAAGATAAGTGCACAGGAGGTAACAGCCGTAAGTATGATTATGCTAACCATCTCCATTAGGAGAGGAAGATGAGAAGGGACGGAATGGTGTTCGACAGTGCAAAAATGCTCACTCATGACTTTTATTTCCTTCCAAAACAGTTCACCAGCATAAAAACTTCACCCTTGCAATTCAACCAAGGTCGCTGAGACCCTCTGTGATGTGCTGAGCAAGACCAACTCGTACAAGCCAACAGTGCTTGAGGCAGCTTTACTTTATGCATAAAATATGTAAAAAATGAATGTAAGTTACAGCTTTGGGAAGTGATTGTGGACCACAGGAATAACTGACAAATGCTTCATTGCCTTTAAGCCAGTAGGTCAGGGAGCCTATTCAGGTAACTCTTTTTTAATTTTCTTTCTCCCTGCTTCCCTACGTTCCCTACACTCTTTCCCACTTCTGTCCTGGTGTAAGCCTCTTCCTGAAAACAGAAGGTTTTTGAAGACACTAAAAATTCTGAAGAGGAATTTCATTAATCTAATTTTAATTAAGAAGAAGCAAACCTTTGAGATGCATAAGGTGTAAGTAGCAGCAAATACGTATTATTCACTTTACACTAAAAGCAACAGAAGTTGGAACCCAGAAGAGAAACACATCTTGCAGGTGACAGCAATGGCACCCTAGCATTCCCCCTGAATATATTTATACATTTTCATAACCCCTTGTTCTATCTTGATAGTCTCAAGTTCTATGGCTCCTTTCTCGGAGATATTTTATATCCACTTTCAAGCAGCATGCAGGGACTATGGAATTTTGTTCAGCTTAATATGAAGAACCTGTATGGCATTTCTTCTTTTCTATTGTTGCTTTTTTTACCTCCAGATGTTCAATTGCCTATGAGAGTACTCAAGGAAACATAGTTATGCTGTATTCCAATACTGAATCAGTTTAATTGAAAAAATAACATGTGATGTGTACAGTAAGGGAATTTTAAATTAACTCCCAAGCACATTCATGGTTAAATACAATGGTTTTGCTTTCTAATAGGATATAACACAGTGCTCCTAAATGATTCTTACTAACAAAATAGCGAACATAATACCCATATCAGCGTATTGCAGGGAGCCAAGCGCACATGACAGAGTATATCGTGTACCAGAGAGGACAGCAGGCTGCACTGTCACCCACTGCAGCCCGATCCCAGTCATTTTCTTCTTTCAGCAATGGTGAAGTTCTTACGCTCATGGAAACGTGCACTAGCAAGAACAACCTGATCTTATGCAGTAACTTGTCATGCCTGATTGATGCTTAGGACTAGCTGGAGTTACATGGCAGTAAATCTCTTCTGTGCTAAGCACACCTATGCACATGTAGACACAGTGGAAGCTTATCGCAAAGCTCCTGGAGCTACTGCCACTGCCTTTGTTGTTCTGCTTACATAGCACAGAACTATGCTGATAAATACGCAGATAGGACAGATGTGAATTTGATGGATGAAGTACTGTTTTCTCTAATAATCTAGATCAAAATGTTAATTTTTCCTCTGCATTTATCACACACTCTTCTAGCGCGTATTGGCAATAGGCTCGCTCATTCTTCTAAATGGCTGTAAATAGTTGTCAGGTTCACAGCATCCGGTGGATACAAGCCTTTGTGCATTGGTATTATTGAAAGCAGGTCTGCTACCTGCTGCTTTTTAACCTTAAAGATTTAAGCATGGAGAAGAGTCTATTCCTTCTAGTTCAGGAGGTTCCTAAGCTGCAGAAAGCTCGAGGGGCTGTACTAGAAGAAGTTTTATCAGGTGCTTCTCCTGTTCCTATGCCTTTCCCCCAAACATACTCTATTAGCCACTCAGAGAAAGGTTGGGCTAAACAGCTCTTTGCTGTGGCTGAAGAGGGCTTTTCTTATGGACTCCTTTTATTCTTAGTTATTGCAGCAGCCTTTGGGCCCGATTCTATAAAACACTAACCCAGGGCAACCTCCCCCTCGTAACACCAGGGCAGACAATTAAGCAATTGACGCATGACTGTTTGCAGCTCTCAGCAGACGGCTGACACCCATGCAGGCTTTGGTTCTTATGAAGAAGGACTTTTACAAGGAAATCTCATTTCTCCCTGCAGCAGCAGTAAATAGCCTGGAAGTGCGGCAGGCAATTGGCTTTAAAGGTCAAGAGGAAATCCCACCCAGGCTTCCTGCTGGCAGGCAGCTTTCAGCTGACCTTCACTCTAAGGTGAGCATAGCCTGCAGGGTGTGAGGTGGCAAATGCCCATCAGCTGTGTTCTGGGGGTTGGCTGGAGCGTGCATGTGCTTTGATGTAAGGCCCCTGATTTGCTCTTGCTTCTACAAAGACATCTCAAGTGGAGTCCCTGGCTGGGGCTTGGGTGAGCCATTTGGATAAGCTACTCTAGTAGCAAGCTAGAGAAGTTGACTGGGCCAGTCTGAAAGAAGTCTCTTAACTACTGCAGTACTCATGGAAATAGAAACTCATGGGCTGTGGGATACTGCACTTGGAGTATTCACCAGATCAGGAAAGGCAAGGAAATATCTGCGTGGGACAAACTAAAAGGGCTTCTCCATTTCTTACTTGGCTTAAAGCATACATTTATATGCTGAAAATGAACTTGTTTTGCTGTTGCTAATGTGTTCCTTGGATCTTTGAATTGAGATACTCTATTGAAAGGGCTTGACTCGGAGCATGTTGCTGTATTTCATTGATGCCTTTAGCTCTTTGCTTTTCCTAAAGTTTGCAGAAACAATAAATTGGGAATCAGACTGTGGCTTGTGATTTGCAACTCTAATAAAGCCTGGTGGGCACTGCACACAACTTTCTTTTGTGGCTATGGTTATTTGGGGACTGCTTCCAGCTTATGGTTGTTAATGGACATTTTCAACTACACCAATAGCACTTTGCTTTCTAAAGAACCATTTGCATTCCCAGTATGATCAACAAATCCTTTTGTTTAAATAAAAGACATACAATGTTATGTCATATTTGTATTACTAAGGTACTGTATCTAACAGTGTTTCTGGTTTAGCTAATAGAAGATCAGGTTAATCCTTAATATCTGTGGGCTTTTCTTGCAGCATAGTAATATTCTCAAAATAACAATTTTTGATTACTAGCGTATGGGTATAGCATTTGGAGAAATTGTAAAAGCATTTTTCCTTTTGTTTTCTTTCCCAGAAGATTATTGGAATATTGGAGAGGTGGAATTAAAATGTAAGCGCTAATTGAAACTATGCTTAATTTACTTCAGCAATGTGGTGTGCATTAAATATAGTTCTTTAGACAGCATCCAATTTTATATTTATGAAATTAATAAATATACATATTGTGTATTTCTAGTGCTTGGAGTTACATGGAAGATACCTGCTCACCCATTTTGAAAATAGGAGGGAAATAAAATGGAAAAAAAATGATTGGAGGCGATGGAAGCCTTCCAGTAACTCAGCTTTGGAACGGACTTAGTATTCTAGCTGGAGATGAAATATGTTCTCACTTCCAGCCCTGGGAGTCTCATTTTTTTGTGGCTTTCTATAATGCCAGTACTTAAATTAAAAATTATTCTTTGAGATCTAGTGAAAGCGCGAGCTTGTTGGTTTTGGCTACCAGCATCTGTAATATGGCCTCTCTTTCCCATTAACACTGACTTGTCCTTCTTCACATTAATCCTACACGGTGTTCTTTGATGCTGCAGTCCATTTTTTGTGGAATGCTTTTGAACAGAAGTTTTTCAATAGATAAATTTACAGTCCCAAAGAGTATTCAGATGCTCTGTTATATTATTATTGAAAGGGGTTCTCAAGCATTGAGCTGCCCAGGGAAGTGGTAGAGTCACCATCCCTGGAGGTATTTAAAAGACATGTAGATGTGGCACTTTGGGACATGGTTTTGGCAGTGCTAGGTTAATGGTTGGACTTGATGATCTTAAAGGTCTTTTCCAACCTGAATGATTCTATGATTATTGCATGCATTTAGTTTTCAGTTACTAGTTGCAGCCAAGTAAAACTTCTATACATTTCTCTGGCAAAAACATCTTGCAGTTCCTGAGTAGTGTCTAGATGTATCTGTTGCCCTAGTTTATTTGGGTCTTTCATAAAGATAGCAAAACTGTGTTTTCTTCTAAAGTCCCACCATTTGCTTGACTCTCTTCTTTTTTTTTCCTTTTCTTTTTTTTTTTTCTTTTTATTTCTTTCTCCACTCCATGCAAAATAACCTTTGCAGGATGATTTTCTTCTAAAGATGATGGATCATCTACTCAGGCAGTTGTCCAGATTGCCTGAGCATGGAAGTTTATTAGTTCCTATGGGTGGAAAATTTGTTTTGGATTCTACAGTGTGAAAGAATAGGTCCTACCTGGATGTTATATGGTTTTATTTGGTTTGGGTAACTTAAGTTTTGGACTGCTCTTGCCTTTATCAGCATGTCTGTAACCATGAGATTTCAACAGCACGTGACTGCGGTCTGTCTGCCACATTCATGTGCTTGTCACAAAGCAACTGAACAAACTTGCCATCCCCAGATGAACTGACCAAGGGAGTTATAGTAAGCAGGAAATTGTTTTGCTTCAATGTGTCTTTTTTGGTTGTTAAAGCACTCAGATAATGCTTAATATTTTTCAAAGTACATGCTAAGCACTTATGAAAATGTGACCCTTTTACTCTCTCAAGTTAGGCAACCAAAACCTGAAGTACATCCTTCTGTGTTACTATTGAAAATCCGGCCATTGGTTTTAAATTGCCCCTGTGCTTCATTTTTAGGGCTAGTTATAGATGCCCTAAATATAGGCCAACGCAAAAGATTCTAGAAAGTCTCTGACAGTGACTTAATGGGAGGTTGGAATGCTTGCATCTGAAAATTCGGCTGCTCAGTTAAGCTTCTCAGATAGGTGGATAGATAGATTGCTTCAGGCAGCCAAGTTTGAAAAGCTTGCCCTACTTCTCTGCTTTTGGAAACACCAGCATAAAAGTGACCTGCATAAGGTAGCTGAACGTGTCACTGCTTCAGAGTTGTGTACCGCTCAGTATGCAAACTGGTGGTGTGGTTGTTACAAGGACTTCATTTAAATATCTGGTGTCATTGATCTGGTGGTACGAATGGGGTAGACGTTTTCTTATCCAGTGGGCAGGCGCCGTCCGTGATTATTGCTGCTGGTGGGAATAATCGTGTTCAAAGGAGCCAGTGAAGGAAGGTGGTCCTGCTGGCCACACCGACCAGTTGCATACGGGGAAGCACCTGCAATAGCCTTTCATCCCTCTCTTGCTTGCATTTAACGCGGAGACCATCGAGGGGTTTTGGCTTGTAAATCAAGTGCTCTGGAGGCTGTTATTGCTGCCTGACTCTTCCAGTTAGTGGCGTAACAGTCACTGCCTGGCCCCTTGCATTACCTTGCCAGAGTCTTGTGGTAGTGTTTGTATAACTCGTACTCCTCCAGAGCAGGTTCAGATACCTGCTCTACTGCACAGCAGCAGCCTTCAGTAATAACACACTGAAGCAGTATGCTTGTGTGGGAAATGGGGTTATGTGGAAAGGAAAGCTGTGGATAATTGTGAACTCTTCTACAAGAAAGCAAGTAGGATTAATGACCAGACAACAGAGAGTTTGTCATAACTATAATTTTTATGATCATAACTAAACTTACTGAAATTGCAGTAAAATACACTAAAACTCACAGTTTTACTGCAGTAAAACTCACTTTGATGCTGTGTTTTTCTTTTTCTTTTCCTCCCCCCCCCCCCCCGCCCCTTCCTCGTCCCAGTTACAATAGTTACTTGCTATCTGCTCTGGGGTACGTGTTTGTCTTAAAAAACCTTTTGTTTCAAGATGCATTTAAGAGACTTGGGCATAAAAATGTCATCCGTGGTTCTACTTGTCTGAAAGAAAAAAAAATATTTACATAAAATGAGGATGTTTCTGCATCTGCATGCCTTTTTTGTTACTCAAAAGGTTTTGGTGGTCTTGTTTTTATAATTAAGTTGGTCTGAAAATCTGAGTTGTTTCTGAAATTATATTTTGGGGAGAGTCAGGAGAACTGATTAAAGCTTATCAGGTTTCTGTGGTAGTTTAATCTAAGACAACTGATAATTATAAAGTGAGATAAAAATTAAAGCAGTGAGAATGAAACCTTATATTGAGCAGGGCAACTCAGGAAAAGCCCAATCCCAATCAAATACTGAGGAGGGTTGCTCTACACCAAGGAAGGATTACAACAATTGCCTAGAACTTCCAGCAAAGCAACTTTTGTGGAAACCAAGAGTAACATCCTGCAGAATTTACTGCCAGGTAACCTGGTAGCCAACTAAACAGACACAATTTGTGTGATTCCCATTTTGGACACCTCTGCTGCCTGTTCTTTTAAGATCCCAGGCACAAGAAAGGAATAGGGAATGACTACTCGTACATATTTTCCTTCTGCTGGCTTGCTTGCCTTGCTTACCCCACAGCACAGAAAATAATTTGTGGGGAAGTTGGTGGTGTCTTCATGCAGGAAGACCCTTAGGAGAAGGGGAACTAAGAGGGCTACTGTTCACCGTTGCTAACATGGAGGATGCTTGTGCACCATGCAACCAGATATTTCTTGCATCTGTAGGGACGAGGAAGAGTTATAGTGCTGAACTACTGAACCCCTTAGGGGACGACTTGTCTGCAGAGATAAATTACTGTTCTAAACAGTAGTAAGAATTAAAATCAGTAGATTTCATTTTCATTGGTATAATGGGAACTCAGAAAGGCTTTCTCTCTTTTCTTTTTTTTTTTTTTTAGTCACAAAGGGGCAAAAAGAAATGAAAAAAGAAAAATCACAAAATAGGACACTGCACAAACACAGAAAATGAGCACATGTATATTTTACCCCTTCCTCCCCCCCCGAGTGTTCCCCCAGTGGCATGTATCAAAGCATTTCCAAAGCTAGGCTTTAGAGTCTTTCTGAACTCTATCGTACATTAGTCTCTGCACCCATAAATTGACACTAGGGTCATCCAGGGGATAATTTAGCTTTAAATACAGGGTTGCACTAATATGTCTGTTGGCCCTCACTCATCCATTTGAATTGGCAGAAGTCCAGCTGGAATAGAGGAGAGGAGCTGTTTAAGGGACCCGTTCTTCGTGACGTTACATTATCGTATCTCTTGTCTTGTCCTTCCTGAAGAAAAGGCGAGAATGGGATCAGTGTAACGGAGCAGACCTCCTCCAGTGGTGGGGAAGGGGATACTGGCTTTACATTAGGATGCAATGTGTAGGGCAGAGTATGGCCCCGACTCTGGCCCAAGGAGAACATAGATGCAAAGAAAATAGTAATTTTTATGAAGGCTGCTCAGTCACACGTAAGACTTATAGTCAAACTGTTGTGCCGGTTTATTTTTATGAGTCATTTAGAGGAAACATACTTATCTCCAGTTTAAAGATATGAAGGAGAAAGTAATTTGCTAACAACTGTTTCAGGTTATTCGCAGGGACAAGATAAGAAATAAAGAGTAATTGTATTTTGACCCATAAATAACTCCAACTTTCAGATGTCTCTTGTACCCTCTGAATCTGTAGAGAAATTGCATTATGGGCAGAAGAATTTTTTGGTTTTTTTTGGTAATCTGTCTGTAAGATGAATAGGACACCTACTTTTATCAGTTTTCACAGTGAGTAAAAAAAATATTTTCTGAATGTTTGCTAGCTGAGTATCTTGTGTTACAGAGCCTAACTCTGCAAAGACTCTAGTTTGAATGTTTCAGAGTTTTTAAATATACACATTTTTGTCTGTATGTATTTGCTCATTCTGTATGCCCATTCTTTTATTTAATCAGAGGGAAAAATTGTGTTCATGAGGCCTGACTTTTTTTTTTTTAAATTCTAGATTCCAGTGGTTCAGGCATCTGTATAACAGGCTTGTCTGTGCTACACTGCAGAGAAATCTTCCTCTTTGACCTACTGGGTGTTTCTCTTCTGAGGGAGGAAAGGAATTCTTTCCATGTTAAAAGAGTTCAGTCTCCTCCTGTCACTGATTGCCTCTGTTGCTTAGTTGAGCCCAATTATATGCAATGGCTTTTCAAGGGTTCAGCTGTGAAGAAGGCATGTGTGCAAATGATATCAATAAAATAACAGGATTTGCATACACAGGAGCAGCACACATGCTACTGCTTTGAAGATTTACCATGTAAGGTACACTTACTGGTCGGTAGGACATCTGTTGACACTGCCACTTTTATACTCCTCCCGCTTCGTTTTCCTGGCTGCTATAGGCATAGGCAAAAGAAAATAGCAGTGCTAACTGTTCATGCAGGAGTAATAATAATAGCCCTTAGCAGAAGAAGAGTAATTACCTTTGTCTGGTTTCTCCCTGCTCTAAAATCTAATAAAATAGAGACCAGTGGCTACGTAGCTGATGCATACAGAAGTCCTGTTGCTCTTACTAAATCTGAGGCTAGTTATATAAAACGTCCTTTGCTCACAAGCTGAACTCGCATCTTAATTCTGAAAAAAATCCATTACTGATGGGTAGATTTCCTGAGCACATTTGACAGCTTTCAAGCTAGCGGTATTTGGCAAGGCCTTTTAAAGTTATAGGAGATTTATAGCTAAAGAGATTACATAGCAGTGGGTTCAGATCCGATCCCTTTCCCCCAGCTCCCGCACTGGGTAACAATGACAGGAGCTGTCTGTATACCAGAAGGAACAGTTTAAGAGGGGTGGCTGCATTTGGCAATAGAAGCCCCCGTTAGCAGCCGGAAGCATTGGTGCTGAAAAGCAATCGCTGGTGTCAAGAACTTTCCTAGCTAAGCACTGCAGCTGGTGGCAATAAATAGCATTCTAATAAAGGAGGATGTTCAACCCATGACATAAGCGAATACTGTTTCAACCACAAAAAGTAATTTATGGTGCTGCATATGTCTGAAATGGATTTTTTCCGATACATTTTAAAATAAAAATGCTAAGATTTCAATGGAGGGAAAGATCTGCATTTTAAATCAAAATGAAATTGAAAGATCAATGAAAAGTGTACTGCTTTTTTAAGTACGCAATGATACATAACATTTTAAGGATGTGCACTGTCACAAAGCACAATTACCTCCATTCCTAAAAATGAAAGATGCTGTTTTCTGACTGTGAATGTTCTCTCTATTGCATCAAACCTAATAACTTCCCATGTCAGTGATAATCCCCCCCAACATTTAGACAGAACCATCATCATCTTCTCTCATAAGCATGCCAAAATGATCAAGCAGAAAGTAGCAAATAACAATATGCTTGGATTGCATAAACATAATGATTCCTGAAAAAAATCAGCTCCAGCCTCAATGAAGAGCAAAAAAAGAGCGAGGGGATAATAAAGTCATTAGGCTCGTTGGACCTCTTAACTTATTGAGTCCACTACAGTAAACAAGTTATTATTAGTTTTGACATAACCAGTGGTTTGTTTGAACATATACTGCTGTTCTTTGTTACACGTTCTGTTCATGCCACATGTGATTTCTCTTACATAATTATTGTGAAACACAGCAAGGTTACGTACGGTATCATGTCCCACTGGGATGAGCAGCGTGGATGTGGTGCCAGGAGAAACTGTCCTTTGAGTTCGTTTCTGCTGGCTGCTTTGGGGGTTTCTTGGGTGCCTGGAAGAGAGGGTGGTTTTGGTTTTAGCTGAGCATAGGCTGTCAAGTTAACTGAATGGATGGGTTGTTCTGAAAGGCCTTTTATACAGGAGTTTGTTTTGAATCACGAGGGCTGTATGTGCAAGCACGTAAAATGAGTAGCTGGTTAAGTGTTAATCAAGATCAAAATCCTTTGTACTGGAATGCGAAGCATAGTATACATATTTGAAATTCCTTAAGGAAATATGTCCTTTGTATTGTTCTTTTACCTGTGTTTGTTAATTCTCTAGTTCTGCTTTTGGAAGAAACAGGCCTGCATGTTTAAGAGATGGCTGATACCCATCTATCAGCGGCACAGCTCTGTACTCAAGCTGATTCCCACCCCTGCCCCTTCTCCCTCCCCCTGTAGATGGTTTCTGCTGTCATCTAGGAGTTAAAGAGCCAGATTCTCAGCTGGTGCACATCAGCACTGCTGTCCCGAAATAAATAGGCATAACTTCACTGGAGTCACTGAAACCTAAGCTCAGACTCGTGGGTTTTGCCGTCCTTGAGCGCAGTGCTTTAAGGCTTATGATACACACTTCTGTGAGACTTTGTTATGGTATAAACAAACACCACGCTTCTGATTCGAATTATAATCTCATTCACCCAGAAACCAATAGAGCTCTGCTTATTTATCCCAGCTGAGAGGATAGCCCAAAGGCTTTTCATGTTGTACGATAAAGTCATGGGCTGCGATTCCAAGCACCCCCCGCTCCCCCTCCCCCATATAAACAAGGAGGCGACCCCACTACTGCTGGTGCAATTACTTAGATGTGAAACAGTTGTTCAGAGAGTTTTGGATTCAAATCAGTGCCATGATGTTTATTCTGTAGTGAAGTGATGCGTCTGCTAAGGCTTTAGGCGGTTCAGAAAGAAAGCAAGAGTCTGAATTGGGGTATCAGTGTGAAGAGCTGGGCAGAAATTTGGGAGTAATTAAAGGATGGAACACCTACCAAAAATGTTGAATTGAATGTTTCCTGTAAACTGTGTGTGCAGCCACAGCACGCTTTGATTCTGAGTCGCATTTAAACTCGGGATGGAATCCAGCTGCAAAGCCTGGATCTAGATCTGAATTTCCCCAAGTTCAAGGTTGTTGTGATCAGCAGAGTTTATTTGGTTCCGTATCTAATTTAAATGCAGAACTTTTAAGGTAACTTCAATCAGATGTTCTTGGGATCCACTGGAATAACAGTGCAATAAAAGCTGAAATTAAACATATCTGGTATTGTGTAGGGATTTTATTAGTATTCCAGTTTAAGGTTAAAATAGTGCTCTCATGCAGTCAGCCTATGTTAATAAATTAAAGCAGGGGAGTTTGCAAATGATTTAAAATCATGGCTTACACATTTTTCCAAAGCAAAAGAAGAGAAGCACAGAAAGTTCATCTGAATTCTCAAGGCAGTGCATGTGGTGAACATTACTTTTCCCTTTCTTCATTTTTTTTTTTTTTGTTAAGGTTGGCTAATGCTTTCTTTTTCTTCACAAATACTGTACCAGTAACTGAAGATATCTTCCACATGTGTATAACATCAGGGATAGCAACATCAATGATACAAGGACCTTCTTTAGGTGCAGTACATAGTAGCAAGGAAACATAACTGTGTATGTATTCAGATCTCCACAGTGGTATGTTCTTCCGAAACTGCAAATTACTTCAAATGAAGGAACATGGCCTGGCAAGAACTGGGAACCGGAGGGAGAAAAGAATGCAGTATTTACTTAAAATCAAAACAAACCCCGAAACAAAGAACCCAGTTCTTGCTTCTAAGTTTAACCTGTAACATTTCATTCAATATGCTGTCTTGATCAAAATCAGGTATAGGAATCAGTTGTCCCAATTTTTGTCAACAAGAAACAAAAAAAAAAATCAACGATCCCCTTATTCTCCTTTGTTACCCGTTTTCTTCAGTTCAGCCAGGCTAGTGGTTATCTAGGGAATGTCAGCAATGATAATTCCGATAGAAACTCTGCCTCGAGTTTTTGGCTGGTGAGAAGGCGTTTGATAAGAAACTGCCAGGCAAAGGAGAGAAAGCCGAGAGGTGCACAAATGCCCAAAGGCTGCCTCGAGGACTGGGGTTTGCGAGTGCTGCGTTCCGCCGAGCGCCCTGCCCGACTCCGTGGGCTGGCCTCGCGTCGCCTGGCTGCGCAGGTTGCAGGTTATGGATGGGAGGCTATCTCCTGCCTGGAGAAGATCTTCAGTGCCCTGGGAAAGCATCTTTATTCAGGGCAGAGAAGTGGGGAGGCAGAGCAGTTCCTAAAGCGATGAGAGCCCACCTGTGAAAGGAATCCAGGACCCTCTCAATACTTTCCAAGTGAGCAGGGTGGCTACAGCTTCTGTGCGCTCTGGTTTTTAGGCAGCACATCAGCTGGGGGTGGGCGGTTGCTGAAGGAGGCTTGCAAGGTTCAGCTGTCTCTACCAGCTACGTGCCGTTTACCTGGTATAATGTTCTCAGTGAGCTGGCTGTGCTGTTCCGGCTTTTATTACATGAAATTCCTCCATTCGCTTATTTTCAGAAGTTTGAAATACAGAAGGCAGACTAGATGTCATCTCTGACCAAGTCGAGGGTGTCTCCAGGCAGTTTAAGAACATACTTTTGAGGAACTGATTTACCCCAAGCTCGTGTTTGTCCCACTAGAGCTGAAGCACCTGGTACATAGGACTGCACAGTTCCAAACTGATGCTCACCTGTGATGCATCACCTCCTTGATCATCAATTTTTAAGACTTGAAGCCCATTTCTTTTTCCTCTTCGCTCCCTTCTTCCGATTTAAAAATGTGCAGGATGTGACTTATTGCTTTGCAACATAAAGCCCGTCACTTGTAGCACTCAGCTTTTCCGATTTCCCCCATGCTGGTGATTTGGTACTGTAGTTGCACTGGTTTCTGCGGTGTCAGACCTGCTTATAGTTGTGTAACAGAATAAATGGGATCCGCAGATTTTTAGAGCCTTTAAATGATCACATAATACCCACAGATGCAGCAATGACTTGAGTGGTCTCCTCTCCACTTTCCCCAGTCAAGTTTAAAAATGCCAGCATTAAGAGCCCAAAAAATCAGAAAAAAGCCACGTGAAGCACTCTGGTACTCTTGTTTTGGTTTTATGCTCTTTCTTCAAGTTATCTCAAAGAAAAGGCATTCATTGACGTCTCTTAAATGTGTATATCATGTGCTGGCAGCACTGAATCTTTCTTTGTGTATCCTGCTTAAGAGAAGAATGACAGCTGATGGATAAATCTTTCTAAAGAGGTCTGAAACAGCCATCATATTTACTGAACTGGATCTTTTGAAGACTTAGATAGTGAGGGTACATTTTGCTTATCACTTTTGTATGAAATTAAACTATGAATCACTTCTGCTATGTCCTTTTTGGTCTCTGTCCCAGTAATTTGCTATTTATTGTTTGCATTTTAGTAGCATGGAATAGGGACCTCAAGCTTTTTGGATAGGAGGCTGTATCTTTAAGAACCCAAACTTCAGAGGACTTGCCAAATCCTGCATCAAATATGAAACTCGCAGAAAGAGCATTAAAAAATATTTAAACTAAGCGATTAATTTCTTACCATCTGGAAAAACCACAAACAGTGACAAAAGCAGCTCAAAAATTCATATGCCATTAATACGCTGACTGCTTCAATACAGAATATTATGCTGCACGTAGCAACAGATTAATGTATAACCAGTCATGACTGGCCTTTCAAACATATCAGAATAGACAATCCTATACATAACGGGGAATCGCTATATTATGATTGATGTCCAAGATTTATGATGTTATAAACTATTGGTTATGTTGTTTTGACAATGGGAGAACTAACGAACGAGACAGATTTGCCTGCAGTGATGAACTATATCATAAAGAAACATTAATAAAGATAAAACATTTGGAAATCCTTTATGAAAAATAACATTTTTGCTCTTTTCACAAGGAACAAAAGAAGCCAGAAACATGACAGATTTCATCAAGAGAGCTGTTCACAGATTAAAAGTAGGTGATTTTTGTTTTGCTGTGCTAGACTTCACTTCTCAAACCACAGAAGAGTGAGGCGAGTGTTTTCAAGCTTATAGTTTTTTGGTTTTTTGTTTTTGTTTTTCTTACACAGTGAATGTTGCCTTCCTGCTAATCCTGTTATATCATAGAAGAATTGCTTGTGTCTGGGTGAATTCTTCTGTTCAGCCTTCTGGTGTACTCAGAAAATGCCACATAGGATCCACTGTGATCTTAATGTCTGCCTGTTAAACCAGCAAGGCCTAGTTGTGTAACGAGCTATGGAGATAAATCAGGGAATTGGGGGCGTTCAGCACCGTACAGAATTGCAGCTGACTGCATCTCAGTGTATGGCGGCTAGAAAGGTTGAAAGACTGCGAACAAATGCACAGAACAGTAGGAGCTGAGACTCAAGATCCTTTGAATACTGAAGGAAATGGACTGCTCTGCAAAAGGGTACTTCTGGCCCCAGTGGCTGTCATGGAGAGCTGCTCAATGCAAAACTTGGAATCCCCCATTTCCGAGTACCTAAATGCCTTCACTAGCTTAATTTTCAGAGTGCTTGGCACTTTCTGGATGAACTTTCTGTATGAGCTCAGGCTATTCCAAATCACTAGATTATTTACCTCACGGTTTGAACACAAAAATATCTCGCAAGGAATGGTAGAGAAATATTGGGTTTAAAAGTTAACATCCCAGAAGGGGGGGAACTTGGAAGTGTATAATTGTATATATTGGGCATCAACTAAAAAGGCATGGCCAGAAGACTGCAGTAAACATGAACACAAAAGTCCATCTTTAGCTGGTGAAAATTCAATACTGGTGCCAAAGACATTTTTTATCTATCTTTCTCTCATCCTTTTTTTGATGCTACTTTTGTGCTAAGCTTCTCCAGAGTAAGGTTGATAAACTAGTTTAGCTGGGCTGTGCTATTGAAGAAGCCTATAGAAAATGGATGTCCTGTTGAGAGTCAGGGAGAGATAGATGATTAGACCCCTTAAACTCTCTATTGAGTCTTTCCACTTAATTTTTATAATGTAAAACATATACACTGGTTACAGAAACATGTTTCATCAGAAACGTTAGGTAGTTGAGCATGTGAAGAAAGGCTTCTCTATATTGCTAGTGAGATGAAAAGTCAATCTATTTGTCTTCTCTTTTGTTAGCTTTTATCTTAGGTCTCTGCTATTCTAATCTTAAAGGTCAAATCCAAAAGGAATTAATTTAGATGCCTAAACTTGGAACACCGCTCCTGCAGGTCATGGTTCCAGCAGCTCATTTCCCAGGTGTCTGGGGCAAACAAGACCTCAGCTTTTGACCCCAGAATTCCCCACAAGCCTGAAGTTCTGCTGCTCCCTGTGCCCCGAAGCACCTTGGTTGTACCACCATCACCTTCTCACCTTGTTCAGGCTTTTTTCCTGGCTAGGATCCAGAAGTTAGGGAAACTTCTCTGTGGGGTTTCAACTATATGTTAATCTAAAAGCAAAGCTACATATGGTGAGTCAATCAGTCTCTACTTGAAGTGCAGTGATAGCAACTTTTTTCTTTATAGAACACATATGGGAGGAGAGTGAGTTGCTGTCCCCCCTCTTATACAATCGCGTTTTGGTAAGTGCATTAATATGTATTTGGTTTTCTCCTTTGTATGAAGGATAGATTTAGATTGACTGAAGACATATCTGAAATAGTACTGTGATGCTCATTCTTGTTCCCACTTTCTGGCCCATGAAGCTTGAGTTCTTTCTGCATCAGAATGACTGTGACAGATGAGAGTGGAGACTGTTAATTGTGCCCACAGGTTTGGACTCCCACTTGTGTCTTCCTGATCCCAAGAAGGTGCTGTAACCACCTGCCTTTCCACGCAAGTACATTGAGAGAGGGCTCTGTGTCTTCTGTACTTCAGAAGAATTCTCTACATCTATGTATTGGGAAAGCATTTGTAGGCGCTTACATTTCAGGCTTTGGATTGTAAGTAGGTGGATACACTGCTATGTCCTTAACGAAGATTCCTGCTTCAGGGGAAAAAAAGAACTTGCACGTAGTTCTCCCCAGTTTGTTCCTGCTGCAGTAGGTGTGTTGATCTTCAGGTGGCTGTTCAGTCCAGAGGTGGTTTCAAATGCACCTTCTGAGGTGGATAGCTCCTTCAGTGAATGACACGGGGAGCTGAGGCCCCTAAATAAGGTTTTCAAATGTCTTTCCTCGGAACAGTTAAGCTGCACAACACATGGTTACAGCACCTGCTCGGTGCGTGTGGGAGCTCAACAGCGTTCATACTATGGACTTCTTAGCTTTGCAGAGTTGGTAAAACCTGCTTTATGTTCCAGTATGTATCACTGACTAAAGCTCTTTCTGTTGGGGACCACTCCAAATGCGCTGCTAACAGTAAACATCCCACTGGGATTCTGCCTTACTATCTACTACATCTCCTGCTAAATAATAGTCTGTATATATAAAAAAAAGTCAGCTTTATAACTGAACAAATCAGGTATACAACCGAGTTGCTTCTCCTTGATGGAGAGCATCCATGTAACTGTCTATGTCTATGCTCTTGGATAAAAATAAATAAAAAATACAGCTGCATTTCATTTCAAAGTGGAGTCTTTATAAAGCTGGATAGGGATTTTCAAGAGCATTTGGCAATTGGCTTAACTTAGATTCCCGTGAAATAATTGGTAAGTGATGTCTAGAGGCAATAAGTTAAGCTATAGCTGACTGCACTAGAAAAATCACGCTCATGATTTCTCAATTCATTTCTGGGAAGATACGACAACAAGGTATCATCTCTTGTATGTTGTAGTATATGGATTGTACACAGTGCTTAGAAACTGTAGTTCCTGTCTTTCTAAACTAAGTGGTTAATATCCACCCCTGAACATCACCAGTAGGGCTAAATTACTTATAAGAGCTATGTATAAGGCTTTTAGGGCTGAGATAAGCCTAAAACATTTCAGTTGCTAATTTCTGCTGCTACCAGTACTGAATTTCATGGGGCAATTGAAAATACAAATGTGCATGCTGACTTATTTGCAAAGTCCTCTTCAGATTCAGTATATAGCAACCTCACTTTGCCTTGCTTTGGAGAAAATTTAGTCCAAGTACACAACAAGAGCAAAAGTACATTGCAAATATTTTGGTTTGTGCAGCATAAGATTGCCTTTGAATGTTATGTGGGAAACAAAACCAACCAAACAAAAAAAACCAACCCCAAACCCAAACAAATGTTAAACCAATAAAGCAAAACACAGGAGTATAGAAGCACAGTTGTACATGGGACTTAGAAACTGAGGTACTGTCCGTTGTGTTTTACTCTGTGCAGTCTTTGGCAATAAACTTAATTTTAATGCCTCAGTTTACCTGCGTCAGAGGTACAGTGGGAAAACTAACGTCTTACAAGGATTGTTAGATTAGTTGTCTCAGAAGACTAGTTCACCAATCCTTACACAATACTAGCAGAACAAATGTTGATGTTCTCTGGGACTTCTCAGCATGAGATTTGTATATCTGGAAGAATCCAAGTCTGTTTTGAAGTCAGAGGCAGGTATCTAATCTGAGTTTTTGGTTACTGCTGTAACAGGACTATTTTTAGAATTGTACTGGGCTGCTTTTGTTTGCTGTGATCCCTTCCTGCCTCATTACCATAGTCCATCTGCTCCAGTAAACTTCGAAGTTAAACACCTTCCCAAGTGTATAATATACTGAGATGCACACCCGGAGCACCCCGCTATTATTAATTCTGCTACTCACAATTTTAGCAAGCGAGCTGTCCAAGGCAGGCAGGCATCTTCAGAAAGTTTCTAGCTTTGTACATGTCTTCATGATGGAAGTTGTCTTCTCTTAGACTACTCTGCATCACTAAATTGTCCCTAGGTCTCAGATGAGGTAACTAGATACTTCATTTCACACAAAATGGGTTCGTACTTCAAGCTATAACTTTTGATGAAAATTTTTAGAAGATTGTCCCAGATGGAATTGCTGTTAGGGCCAAAGCCTGTCTCCCTGCACTGGCAACAGAGGTAGCTGAAGTAGGGCATCATACAGGAGTTGTGGAATATGCCAGTGACGTGTTCCTGATGGTACAGCCAGGAAAGCTTGCTGCGTCCATAGAGCTTCGGTTGCATTCCTTAAGACTTAAGCTTTACTTCTCCAAGTAAAAGTGTTTAGCATAAATTCACTATATAAATCCCAGCTCGCTCTCCCCGATTAATCTGGAGCCTGTGGACAGCATTATCTGTGGTGGGTTTCCCCCCCCCCCCCTTACTAGCATGCTTGCTGGACTTTTTTTCTTGCCACCTGATTAGCCAGAGATACACCAGATCCTTTAAAGAGAAATCTCATCTTGCAGTTTGGAGGTTTCTGAATTCATTCTGCCTGAACTATGTCTGTGACAAATCTGCTAATTTCACAAGGAGAAGAATCATATCTAATAGACAGTTCACCACAGCTTCTGATAGTCCAATTCTCGTCTTCCCTTTTTACACATTATGCTAGAAGTAGAAGTCCTCCTGGCCACCTTTGGCATTAACTGCATCTTTGTAACTCCATTATATTCAGACGGTGCAATCAATGACAGTCTTTTGAATCTGGAGGTATCATGTGAACAGACTTTCTGATGAAATTACCAGGCCTCTGACTGTGTTTGTCTTGGCCTCCTAGTGTTTCTGGCAATTTTTTTTTTCTTTCTTGAAGTACTTTAATTTTTTTCCTTCTTTCTTGCCTTTGCTATAATTGGGAAATTAAGAGTATTCACCAGCCACAACAAATCACAGCCAAGCAAAAAACAATCCAAACCCCAAACCAAGCACACTTAAAATCCCTCAGTGGCACAGCTGACATACAAGGGAAGTAAAGCATCGTTGCATTGCGATTTCATTACAGCTGTATTCATCGGCAGCTTAAAATGTTTGTCTTAACCTCCATCTTATAAACTCTAAGTGGTTAGTTCACTGTAAGGAAGAGTGAAATATGGAGACGGGTTGATAAAGTGCATTACAAGACAGTTGCATTTCCCTTCATTCCTTGGTTCAGGTTAGCCATACTTTAGCCCATGGAGATGCATCTTGTTTAGCTTTCATATGTTTAGAAATATGGAAGAATGGCTGGTCTGTGTCTCGCACGCAGCCCAGCATCAGCACTCATTCACTTATTTGAAAATTGCTCAGCATTTTTGTGATCTGATGAGATTTATGTTTTGAGCTGGTTCAGTGACTCAAGACACATCTTCTAAAACATGAGCAAAACAATGTTACAATATGCTGTATATCAGCCAGTGAACAACTCTGGAACAAATCAGTTACATCTCTGAAAGCTGTGGTGGTTTTTTTTTCTTTTTTGACTGAATTCAAATAGTACTTTATGCTCCCTTTTCAGTAAACGAACAATGGCACACAGAGGTAATGTTATCAGCTCAGAGACCTCTTATTTCACGACAAACCTGTGTACCTTCAGTGTGCTCATGTGCCATACAGCATACTTTGTGCCACTCAGATACGTCTAAAACTTGCCAATATTCTTGCGGTATCTGTATCACGGTATTTTTGGCAGAGGCTATATACAAAGAAGAGAAATCTCTCAGCTCTGTTTTCCTTCTCCAAGCATTGACTTTTATGTTGCATCACCAGAGCTTTAATAATTGTAAAATACATAATACGTATAACATACATAATGTTTTTTAAGTTGCTGAAGGAGTGCTGATTTACAGCACGGGAGAAGACCTGTCTCCACGACTTGAGCAGATAAACTGAACCGAGGGCGTTTCTGACGAAGGTATTATTCCAGTCACGTGGGTGAATGGAACTTTCCAAAGTGAGAACAATGCGGAAAGATTAAACAAACTAGACAATGAAACAATTATTTAAAAATATCTTCATTTTTAGCACATTGGCAAACGGAGTGCATCTAGCTAAGTATACGCGTCGCACAAGCTGCCTCTCAATCTGGACCCGTGGAGCTGAGAGAAAGCACTGCAGTGAGGAGAGAGACAGTGAGAAATCAGAGTAAAACTGCAGACGATGGGAACACGTTGTAAAACTGCTCTCAGACCCTAAGCCAGTGTGGTGAACTCCTTGTTCTGCTAAGGTCAGTACTAATCCTATTGCTGATTCAATGCCGTAGAGTCAGATGCTAAAACCAATTAAATCTATTGAAATAGAGAGTTATAGTTTGGTTCTTCTGTCACTGGACTGTCAAGGCTTGGATCCAAACCTGGGATTTCATCCTTAGGATGGGCCCTTTCCTTTGTTTTCCTCCGCTCCTGATTCACATCAAATACGCCTCGCCAAAGAATTCAGGAAAATACTTTTTGATATCTTTGAAGGAAATATGAGGCCAAGAAATCAGAAAATGCTTTGCTGTTTAGCCATTAGTATTTATAAAACCAGGAAGCCATCACTTACGGGCTTGCCATACAAGGGCTAAATAGACAGAGGAAGTCGTGTTTCAGCATTGTTAGTGGATCAGTGGGAAGCACCGCAGTGCCTTTGACTGGCCAACATTTAAAGCACAACCTGGGTACATTAGGGTTTTAAGGTGTCGGTGTTGTAAACGTGCTGGCTACTATGCCTCTCAGAACACTTTTTTTTTTTTTTAATCCTAGACTAAAAACACGTGGAAAGGGAATAGGGGAGATTTAATAATTGAATCAGATGAGAGAAAACAGTGAAAACTGCCTAAAGGAAAGAATAATGGAAAACCTCATTAGTGAAACTGGAAACAAACAAAAAAAGCAAGTGTCCTAGATACAACTAGCAGAGTACGCTGGGAGAACGAAGTTGCTTTCGATTGAAAAGACAACGCCTTTTACTGAATGCGACGTAGGAGAAGAAACCTGGGTCCCCTCTCTGGACCCAGCGAGGGTCCAGAGCACACCTGTGTGCTGACCCAGCGAGGCGGGGGCTTCTCGAGGGGGTCTTGCAAGCCAGGACTGGGCAAAGCGCAGCTGCCACCTAAGTCTCTGGTGACGGTGAGGTTTCCATCTGTTGTCCTTCAGGAGGCTGCGGGTTGCCTCTCTTCAGAAGCAGCCACTAAGCTACAAGAACAACTCTGGCCAGGCTTGGCACACGAGAGAGGGAGGCTTTTGTTTCTCTTCATGAAGCAAGCAGAGCTTTGGATTAGATACATGATTCTGAAAGGAGAAGCGGACAGAAATAAACAGCGTAGTAGGGAAGAATGTAGAAAAGGTAACAAGAAGCATAGTATAGCACAAGTTTTTAGGAAAATAGAACAGAAGTGTGTTATTAAAAGATGAAAAAAAAAATTGAGAAAAAAAGCTTATTGGGCAAGCGTGAAGCAGTTTCATTAGTGAAAGAGCACTGGGAAACGTAAAGCAATTCTGAACTCATTGTTTAAGCGCAAGAACTTACTTTTCTACTTGGTGCTCACTGTACTGGGACTTGCCATCCTTGTGCCACAGCACGTGCGGCTGCAAAATGGACACTCTGTGTCATTATTAGGAAAAGTCACTTTAACTTTTAAAGAGGATGTCTCAGAAAGTAGGGATGAGACCTTATCACCTTCCCTGCTTTGGAAAACCTAGCTTGTTAACATGACAAGACCTCAGGAGGAGACTAGTAAAGCTGAATAAAATACAGCCCCTATGCAAGGGTAAATGCTCAGCCATCAGCATGATACTGCTGAACACAGACGCCAGCAGATCTAACTGCTCTCCGATCTAACCTAGCGATGCAGTGATGTAGGGTAGGGTAAGAAAGAAACCAGATGCAGACTCATAGCCCTTAGCACATCTGGGGCAGAGATGAGGAAGGAGAAGAAAAATCCAACTGAGTCTGCTTTCTGAGCCTTCATGACAGAGCTCTTACAAACTGACCACTTTGTGTAAGTAAGTTCTCGTGCCTGAGTAACTGAAGAATGAAGGAAAAAGGTGTGCAGCGTGTGAAATGGAAATGGGGAGACTGCAAATTACACACTAAAGGCTAGCTGTAACAAGTGATAACATATTTTGCCTCTAAACAGACTCTTCAGTGTTACTTTTCCAGCTAACAGGTATCTCATCTGGGACATAATTAAAACTCCCCATTGTTGCTGAAATGTTAGATACTTAATTTTCTTCTTTGTCTGTAGTTAGTATTAGCTTTGAGTAAGTTACCTATGTCTGGTCAAGAAGCATAAAACAGTTATGCATAGCATTAATGGACAGGATTGTGTCAAGCTAAGTACAACATGGATTAGGTAAATGGGAGACAAAGGTAAATCTACGACACTTATTACCTCGCGGAATGCATCTGCTTAGCACACATCTGCTTGTCATGCTAGAAAACGTCGCTGAGTTTCTAGGGGCTGTGGGTTGCTGGAGCACAAACAACTCATGCAACTTTTACCCTCTTTGGTTGCCTACAGCAAACCTTACAGAAAGGTAGGGGTGAAATGAAAGCACAGGAAAACTTGTGTCGACTGGAGCCTCCAACTTTTTGGCAAGTCAGTATGAGCTCATCAGGAGAGCTGAGTAATTGCGCTAGTGGTAACGGAATTGTTAAGAGAATCAAGCCAGCTGTGAAACTGAGAGTTTGGACCTTCATGGCAAACGTACACCTAAGCAAAAGAACTTCTTGCTGCTGCATGCTCCGTTTAGTAGACTCTTTCCTACTATGTGTTTTCTTTAAGTAAATGTTTATTTCACAAACTGAGCTGTAGGCCACGGCTCTGACTACGAAGACTGGTATTAGGAGTTTTATGAGCATATCCTATGATGGATATATCCCATTAGTGTTATATTTTATTGGTGACAGCTAACCATCAAACTCATCCATGTAATAGACTTGAAACATTGAATGTTTTAACTTACAGACTTCAGTCAGATTACACATGTACAGAACTTTGTGAATCACACCAAGTATTTAAGTATTTCCAAAGGCTGAGATTAGAATTCAAAGTAAACTTAACAGATCACAGAAACAGTTTGAAGACAGCAAGTTAAAACTCTAAAAATGCACTAGCAAGTAGTAAGTGCAAGATGGAAAAGAATAACAGGATAAAAAAATGATGAATTTGGGATGAATCTGTATGTGGGCATTATAAAGGGCCCCAGACTAAACAGAAGCCACCAACTTGTCATTGAGGGAATGTATTTGCAGGGATCTTGTACATAAGATACTGTGGTTCTAAAACTAGAACAAAATAACATCGACAAACTGGAAGGGACAAGTGTGAAGTAACAAATATGATCATAAAGTTCAAAACTTTCTACAAGAACTGTTGGAAGAGTTTGTGGTGTTTAGTTACAATATTCAAATACGGAAAAGGTCAGAAAAAGAAGGCAGCCACCAGATTTATTCTCCATATTCATTTATAATTGGAGGAGATGTAACAGGCTTATTATAACAAAAAAAGACTTAGGTAAGACATTGGAAAATCTTTCTAACTAAATAAAGATGGGTAGTGGAATGGATTCCCATAACCTTTCTAAGCATCTCCATCGCTGGAGTTTTTTAAGAATAGATTAGACAGACGTTTAAGCTGATCTGTATAGGCAGTCTTGCCTCAGAGCAAGGATGAAACTGTATGTCTTGAGACCCAACTGCGCCTACACTTTTTTTTTCATGACATGTAGCCAGACTATTTTTTCTAAATGTATTTCATCATTTGTATATAGTGTAATGCCGAACACATTAAAATGAGGCTGCTTAAAGTGTGTACGGAAACAAACTGATTAAACTAATTTTTATGTTTTTCCGCTCATTATGGAGCTATCATGCTGAGGCAGAATACAAAATGGAGTGTGGTGTGAATGTTCATTATGGGAAAGCAAAAAAAAAAAGAAAAAGAAAAAAATTAATCCACTATATCCATTTGTAATGGAAAACGTTTTCTGATAATAAAGCCTGCATTTCCACAGTACTCTTCTACTGGGAGTTTCAAAGTGCTTTCAGGAATGTTCTTAGCACCCCTGAGGCACTACGTGAGGTGAGACCACCACGTCTGTGCAGCTTCACGTTGGAGACAGAAGCCCCGAAATGTCCAGTTCAAGTTCTAAAACCTGCCGGCGCTCAGCAGGGCTGGGCCTGGCCTCCTCCAGCTGCAGCTCATCCCCTCTTCTGTGCCATGCGCTCTCAGCGTCACGGTCACTTGTCAACTTGCAGAAATGTCTCTGTGCTTTCATCAACACTTAAACATGGGATCCCATCCTATACGACAGGGTAAGCGTCGAGTTACTGCCCTTTCCTGAAGACCTCTACCAACACACCTATAAAGAGCAAACAAATAACAGGGACTTCTATAAGAGAAAGGGTAGCTGGTATTTATTAATAGCAAAAATAATTATAGGTGTATATTACATATATTTACATATAAATGTACATGTATTTATATAAATAAATATATGAAAAGAAAACATTTGTATTCCTTTGATCTAGTCTCCTATGTCATCTCTCCTTAGGACAGAGATCCAGGGAGACTCTGTAGGTGTTTGTACAGCATGTTGGACCAAAGAGGCATCGATCTTGGCACGGATCTCTCATTGGTAGTATTAAATGAACAATATATCGCACGTTTGTGTCTTAATGCTACAGTCACATCCTCTGGAAACCTGAATTTGCATAACGTTTGTAACCTTGACTTGGTGCTTGTTTAGGTATTTTCAAAAATAATTATTTAATATTGTTATTGTTTGACCGTTTTACATGTCTGCTTTATGTTAACGGTGAATACTTGGGCCATGCAAATAGTAGTTGCTGTGTGAATGAATACTTCTCCATGTTCATATTATTTTCATTCGGCAAGTTCTCAGCGGTAAATACATTATAGCAAATCTGTCTGTTTATAGACAGTCAGCTGGACATCAAGATAAATCTGTTAAATGTCTATATAAAAAAAAGTGTTTCCTTGGTATTAGGTGGATTCACTTTCTATGAAAACTTAACTTGGCACTAATATGCCTTGTAGTGCCCTTCACCACCGCACTTTGTGGTTATCACCGTTAGATGCAACAGCAAAAAGTATATACACAATATAGGGAAAAACCCTCCAAACTCTCTTAATAATGAGAATAACCTTAGCCAAGGACATTTCTCTGAGAATTAATAACTATCTGGGGTTAATGGTCACTGGCTTCACCTTAGGCCCTCAATTAATCCCTGAACTTCAATTGTTATTACCTAATTGACTTAGTTTCATTTCATTTTAACATTTCAAAGTGATCTTCCTAAAATCACACTGACAGAGTAACGTGGTCTCTGTAGATGCGCGCTGACATGGTTTCAATATTGTTACTTTGTCTCCGTACACTTGCATTGACATTTCATTTTGTTTTGACATCGCAGTGCCACATCTATGGATCTGCGCAGACGACACACGATTGTTCAGATTAGGTGAAAGCCTGTCCGGGAGCGTGGGCAGGAGAAGATCTTGCAGAGGGACATGATGCCAACTAAAAGCTACTACGCAGAATTATTGGTATCATTGTGAATGATTGTTATCGCTGCCAAGATGATTTGTATGTTTGTAAAGGGAAGAAAGTCAGATAAAATTTCACTTGCAGTCTTGCTGGTTTTCTTAAAAAACAAATAAACAAAAATCTTTTCACTTGGATCGGCTTAAAAACGCAGCCTGAAAAACGCACCAGGTAACATATTTAAAAAGAGCTTTTTTGATATTACCATTTCACGCTTATTTGAGGCTGCAAATAAATTATGCAAATCTCGTGTGTTCCAGTAACATAACATCAATGCAAGTAGCTGAATACTGTAAGATGTAACTCTAAATCAAGAAATCCTTATAAAAATAGGGCATCAAAATGAAGACTTTTTATTATGTGGAAAAGTTTTCAAAAAGTCTTTTGAAGCTCTTTGATCCAGCTTTGAAATAATTTTGGTAGATTACTATTGTACGAAACCCATAATTTATAGTAGCTGACCTAAGCTGCTCTTTGTATAACAGCCATATATGAAACAATAGCAGGAAAGTGAAAAACACAAGGGGAACTAAAACTGCTCTGTTTATTATTTAGCTCATAATTACATCTTCCTTATTTAATCTTTTGAATCCTGGCATGTTCTTAATAATACAGGTTCAAATAATATTTACTATACACAGGAGAGTTAGTTTTGAGGAACGCATTTAGACTATCCAAACTTTGTGTAACTTGTGACCTTTCCCTAACCTAAGCGAGGTCTATTTTATACAGATCGTACTAGATAGACGGTTTCTCTATAAATGGTGAAGCTGCTGCCAAGCTCCCATTGTTAGCTAGTTCATTTTTCAACAGGCACACTTTAGGTTCCTATCACACCACTGTAAAGAGCAAGCCCTTGAGGTTTCTTCTTTTGTCAACGTAATAAAACGGTTATTTCTGAATAACCTGCAAATCCGCAACAAATGGCCCTTTGTGACCCAGAATAACACGATAGGAGGAGGGTTTTTTTGTTTTTGCCGGCAGCCTCCTATGTTGTTCCATAATACTAAATACTTGAGCAGCATTTGTCTTAACATATTTATAATCTCATCCTCGAAATAACAAAAGCATGTTTCTAACAACTGTTATTCTCGCTCCGTATTCACTGTCTAACTGCAGCAGATCCCTTCAGAAGCTATCTAAACAGCGAGACTGCTTCAGCTGAAGTAAAAGGAAGCAGCGAGTTCAATTCTGTGTGCTTTTTGTTGACCCTTGAGGAGTCGCAATCAACTCTGGTAAATAAGAACAACCTGTAGGATGTACAAGCTTTTGCCAGAACGACTGTGGTTTGAAAACGGGGAGCTAGCCATCTTTCCCCTTCTGAGCCAAGCAGATTCTGGCACAGGAGGAAAGCTAACCCTTTGACTTCAACAGACCTTCTTGCACAACTGCTGCGCAAGCTAGGCACGAACTTGCAGAAAGCAAGTCTCCTTAATGAAAGAGACTGCTGTGACAGCTACATTCCTAATACTGGCTATGCCTGTTTTCTAGTAGCACAGATACACTCTTAACTTAGTCCTTTGTACAGCTCTACTCTCAGGACAGGAGTGATTGTACTGCGCTAGTGCTCTGCTCCGTGAACATTCCCAGCCTGCAGAAGTGACGCCTATTGCAAACCACGAGAATGAAGAAGAGCATCACAACGCTTCTCTGTTACAACGCAGTGTGGAAATTTGAGGACGCTCTGCCTGGTACCGAAAGCTGCTACTTAAATTAGAGTAAGAGCAAAATTGGTTGAGATGGTGGGTCAGCCCAAATGCATACGGAACTGGAAAGAGCACTCTTCAGATGTAGTATCAGAACCAGAAGCAGGCAGTAGAAAACACAGGACAGACTTTTCAAAGGGGAAACAAGGGCGAATGGGAGGATACTGAATAAATAAATGTGAAATGGTTAAAAAAGACGGAAAATTGAAAGGGGAGGATTTAAAGGCAAATGGAAAGAGCCATGAATAGTCTTCCATGGTAGTCTAGATGGCAGAGAAATCCGAAAGTAAATACCAGGAAAGAATGACTTTTTGAATGAGTGAATATAAGAAAACAGGATGAAAATTATTCATGAACTATCAGTACTATTAACATGATAAAATAGTAATGAGGTAAGCACAGTAAGACATTTGGTCCTTTTTCTCCAGCTTTAGAGCAGAAGTTTTATTCCACTCTGAGCTTGCTTTAGGGAAAGATTATTAAACTCATACTAATAATGTGTCCCCAGAATATAGGAATGGTAAAAAAAGTTTTCTTTTTATACTAGAGTGTGACCTGCCATTGTGCTGTTTCTGCTATACAAGGAAGTTTTACTTCCCTGTTCAACACAATTACATCAATTCCTAAAGCTCAGAACAGGCCTTATTACAGTGCTTGTAAGAGCAGATGCTTGGCAAGTCTATATATGCCAGTGAGAACATCATTCAGTTTTATGCACACTTCTGTTTTCTAGCTTGGCATAATTCATTAGCACACTCTACAGAATACTCCATAAAACTGGATTTGGCTTTAATGTTAAGGTTCTAATGACTACAGTGTTAGGGAAACAAAACCAACAAACAACCCACAAACAAACAGTAGTCTCTCCTCTTTAATATTAAAGTTGATGCTTACACCTGATAGAGAAAATACACAAATGAGGGGTTTTTGCAAGATACAAGAATAACAAAGTAGTCTTAATTTTTTTAATGTTCTGCTTTCAGCATTTAAAATAGTGACACAGTGTAATTTTTGTGGTGGCAAAGCTTGTTCGAGAGCATGTAATGAAATTAGTACAGTATGCACACTTTTGTGGCTTATTTCATCCTCATTCTAATACAAAGATTCTTAAAGGGGGCAATATATAAAGATGAGGTCAAAGCATTGATTAAAGACAGCTGTATTGCTTTCCAACCTGTTATGTCACAGCATTAGGTAGAGGAATAAATAAACAAATACAAGTCTAACCTGATTTATCTGTGTGTCCCCACATAAATTTGTTTAATGTAAAAACAAATAAAGCAAAGCTTTGATGGAGGTTGAGCAGAATTTTCAACATCTGTGCAGATAAATTTAATTTATTCAAAAAGAAAAAGCAGCATTAGTGCATCATGTAAAAGCTGATTTAAATGATTTCATACAACAGAAAGCATATGCACTAGCTAAAACAAATTCAGTTTGCCCTTAAAACCCACTTCACTCAGACAAGCATTACTTCTGAATTTTCTACTGTGATACTATTCAGTTATTTCTTCTTTTGTATTCTCTTCTTGATTTTACACATTCCACTAACCTAAACCACAGTTAAAAGTCCCAGGGGCAGCAACACCCTAAATGCAGCTTCTGTGTAGCATCAGGCAGGTACATTTCACAGATTCCTTCTGTGTATCTTTACGGGCAGATCCTTAAAGCTGGGCAGGTAAAATAAGCTAAGCACAATACCTTAAATAGTTGGACGTAAATGAGTTACAGGTGTCTGAATATTTTTTAAAAAATAAATCTTTCCACTATAACACATTCAAACCCAAGAAAATAATCTCTACGCAACAATAACTCACTGTGGTGGAGCTATACTGGCTTATCTCTGCAGCTAGGGACAGAGTACTAGGAAGACTAAAGATATTTTTCCTGAAAATTAAAGATTAGTCAAAATGATAAACTTCTGTCTGAAACTTACCAAAAAGTGTTAAAGTGAGAACTAAATAAATAAAGTGTTAAACTGAGAATTCAAAATAAAAATACTGCATATGCACCTGAAAATTATAACTGAAAAAAATGAATAGGATTAATACCCTTTCTTTTAGCTCAAGGCAAGACTGTAAAAAGTCTGCATGTGATTTTTTAAATCATACAGGCAGTATCGCCTCAAAAGTATCACCTCAGCTGAAAAAGATGATAAATATGGACTGTAATGTTTTAAAGACCCTTTCCTTATGGAAGAGGTTATCAACTTGTGCTTTAGGGAGACTGTTATCACACCTTTAATTCTACAACAGAATCCGTACCTCTGCTTAACTTCTCTGAAAATCTGAACATAGTGAGCATACATGCAAAAACTCTCATTGACTTTTCAAAATATTTTGTCCTTTCCTGAATGCCGCTTAGCCAAGAAAAGAGTATTACAGAGTGTCCAGCCCAATAAGCTGCTATCATTAAGAAACCTCTAACTGAGAGCACAAACCTGAGGCCCAATGCTGCCCTGCTGAGTGGCAACGAGGATGGAAACAGAATGAGATTGAACTCCTCAAAACTTCAAGGAGGGCTAACACCCACCTCAACGTAGCTCTGATCTTGGTGGTTCCAACAAGAGAAAAACAATGCTCTTACAAGCATACGTAAGTACGCAGGAAACTTATGCCCATTTGTGTGCTTTATTTGTCTTGTGGAACTGATCCAGTATGAAGCACTGTTTTATCTTTTTTTTTACTCCCCTTCTTGGACACCAGGATGGTAATCGTCTTCAGAAGTAACCCACATAGAGAGCTCCTGCACATTGTTCTTTCGGACTTCAGTATGCCAGAAAATTGCATGTTACAGTACCTACAGGGATCAAGACAGATTCCTTCCTTAAAGTCAGTTAAGAGAAAAATTCCTAGGTATAGATTCCCCGGGGGGTGGGGAGGAAAAGACAGAACACAAGTTATTTTTGAGTCATTAAACTACTTATTAAAAACCCCACAAAACTAACCCCACACCTCACAGGCTCATATACATAAAATAAATCCTTGCTCTTCACTTTCACCCCCCTCTAAAAATCCTGTAACTTAGATTATTTTTTAATTGTTAACTTGGGATTCCGTTGTTGATTTTAGCAATCAGATAGTGACAAAACACATATACCAATTATTCTCTGAAAATCTGGCTATTTACTGTAACAGCCAGAAGTTATATGATCCTGTCTTACCACTTGGGCTTTATGAGCTATGCATTATATTGTTTTAAGCCCCAGAATAGGAGTCTTTACCAATTTTCCACATCAGTGTAGGTGTTTCGGTCAGATCACTAGCATTGAATAAACTTGTGAGTGAAACCGTAAAAAAGCCACTTATTTTTAAAGGTGACTCTGTAAGAGGGACAAGAACGGAAAGTTGCACCTTTCAGCCTCTGCATTTTTGTCTTTGTTTAGAATGCTAGAAGCAGCCATCCGGAAGGAAGAAAGATTATGAGTATCTCGAAACTAGCTGTTTAACAGAGACAGAAATGCTGATAATGAGTGGGTTGTGTCTGTCTTTTTTGGCTGATCACAACAGAGGTCTGAAGCAAAACAGAAACTCTTGATATGTTTGTGTAACGAGGCAGTAGCATAAGGGCGGGCAGCCGGAGTTCAGCTGAAGTTCAGGGCAGATGCTGCCATTAGTTTACACTGCAGGAAAGGCAAATTGCTTCCGGATTTACCTCCTCCTCCCGCCATCAGCGTTGAGCCATGCTGTGTCGCAGAGTCACAATGTCAGTAGGAAAGCAGTCTTTTAGCAGGATACCACGTTCACGATGGCAGTCCAGCTCTTCAATAAATCCGTACCAGTAGATGACTAAGCCAGGGCCAAATCTATCAAGCAAAAAGGAAAAGGAGCTCATGCGATTGTGCTAGGTGAACTTTAATTCCCCACCTCCGCAATTCCAACGCAAGTAAACCCGTTAATTTCACTGCAAAATTGGAGAGAGTATTTGACCTCCATTTAATTTTAAAATTTTAATCGATGTTGAATTAATATATGTCATTAATACTGATTCCATGAATAAATTTAGAAAACAATAGAGACTCAAGCAATCCACATCAGAGTTTTGTTTTTTCTTTTGAATACTCTGCACATACCAGTAAAAAAAGACCGATGCCTTAAATATTAAACAGCATTTAGTAATTTTGATACACACAGAAGTCTCTCTTGCCACGCACTCTGCTCTTTCAGATTTAGGCGTGCAGGCATTAAAAATACAGGGGTTTACGCAAGTCCCAGTTCATGCAAATTATAATACCATGAAGATAACAACGAAGCCTTAAAACATAATCTCTACAATGAGCTATTATTGAGGTAATTATTAAGGTAAAGCACAATTCAGAAAGAAATAGAAAGTTTCTGCCGTAACGTCTCTGAACTGGGCCTCAGGAATTCCTCAGCTATTGCTACCTCTGACTGATCCCCACTAGGCAACCTCAGGAAGTAGCCCCATGGACTATTTTACCCATCAGGAAGTTCAGACCTTCAGGCTGGGTTCATAAAGAAGTAATCACTATCAATCACTGTATACTGCGATATGTTTTGCACATCAGTTTCACGTTTTTCCTACTGAGAGCACTTAATTAAAGGGCAGCACTACTTTTGGTGTAGTGTTGCAGGAATTTTACAGTGAAATCATAAATTATGAATGTTGGGTTAGTAAAAGGATGTCTAAAAACAGAACTGCTTTCTGTAGTCTAACATTACAGCAGTCTGTACAACATTAGGCCAAAAAGCTTTTTCTTTCCTTGATTTATTATATGCTGTAGTGAACTTGCCAAAAACAACAGTGCAGGATGAGCTGTTAGATACCGTCTGTACAAGAAAAAGTTCAATAGAATGTCATGTAATGGTTTATATGCAGAGCCGTGCTCAGGACTCAACCAATATGGTAGCCAATTTTTGTTAATGTTTAATTGTAATAAAAATGTGTTGGGGGGAGGCACGGTAACCTAAATGTCCACTTAGCAGACAATACAAGCACTCGAAGCCGTGGGTAGTGCCAGACCGGCTTCATTAGGGTGGTTTCTTGCCAACAATGGAGGGAAAACTCTATTTGATGTGCTCATGTCATGGAACAGGCATCAAAGGAAGAAGAAACCCCCGTGGCTTCCTCCTGCAGTTTCAATTAGATACGGTAGTCTTTTGCCCGAAACTGCTGCATAGCGTTGTAACATTTCGGTTTATGGCTACTACTCTTCAACCTCGAAGTGGCCACAGTTTAGCGGCAAAGTAAATTGCCCCTCAGCATAGCTGAGGCAACACTGGCAAATGTGCTTTTTGCAACTGAGAGACGCTATTTGAAAGTGCAAAGGTTGAACTCTGACAAATCCAGCTATGCTAGCTAGCGTATTCAAACATGTTAAGCACTGAATAAAGCCCGGACGAAAAAGTGGCTCATACGGAAGGACGATGCTGCCTACACCCAACTCCTAAGTTTTCTCTGGCTGGCAACAACTTCAGCCTCTACTGTCCCTGAGGACTTCTCTCCGTTTGCCTTTGCTGAAGCCCATGTGGGGCCGAGACGTGCACGACCCCTCTGTACCGCGGAGGCCAGCTAGCCTAGCAGCAGTGAGGAGCAAATGGCAAGGGAAGCCAAGGACCGCCGCTCACTGCCTCCGGTGAGAGGCAGTAATTTCCTCATGCAGGATGGGCCTACTTTTGTTATTCCACAGACTACGTATCCGTTCCCGCATCAACCAAACGGAGAAAAGGGATAATTGGGTGGGGAGGTACTTAGGTACTAACCAAAGTAATTTTAAAAGCAAAAATCCCCAGAAGATAGGGAGCAGACCTTACGTTTCTAATGGGCTATTTTCTGCAAGGCAGAAGCTATGAAATGTACACAAGTCCTTACTCATTACGAGCGCGTGTGCCAGGTAAAATCTTGATGCTAATGAGCAGCTGCTCAGGCCAAGTTCTGAAGGGCTCATTTTGCTCTGTGTGGCAGGCTGAATCCCCTATCCACCATAAAACGCATGGGGCACTGGGCTAAAGTCATTTGTTAGGTTATTTTTTGAAATTGTCATTTTTAATGAAATTTTAAATAAAATTTCAAGCTCCTCAAGAGGCTAATTTATGTCTTTCTAGCAAATCATCACAGCTCAAGCACAATTTTTCAGGAATATTTGTGCTTAAAAAATTATGTCCAGAAATGCCAAATTTGATGATAAAATTTATATGCAAGAACATCTGCATACTGTTAATTGCAGGAGCAAGTACATCTTTAGCATGCCTGTGTAACAGTACATCAAGCCTGCTTTAACTACATCAAGACTGAGTTATTATAGCAAAACTATTTGCCCTGTGCTGCCTAGGTTGCTCTTTTTTCCACTGTATTGTGTCAGTCCTATTATAGCTCTGTATCACACAGCCCATATTTATGATCACATAAAAAACATACCATACTTTTGTTTAAAAACACTTAAGTGCAGTACTTAAAACCAAAATTAACTTGTTGGCACATTAAGCATTTGCCACTGACTATCAGGAACTCCTGCTGCTAAGTGCTAATTTCTCTCTCATTAATGCCCAGAGTTGGCAAATCACAAACAATGCCACTGGTTAATTACTGCTGCCTTAATTTGAAAAGACACTTAACCTTTTTGTGTAAGGGGATGAGGTAGGGAAGTGTAACCTAGAAGTAAGAATTATCTTTTTTAATTCAACTCCTTCCAAAGTGCAGATATGACACCATGAAGAATGAAGCTCAATGCTGTGAATTACAAAGTAAAGCTACAGATTTATTTCTGCATCAATCATAACATTTAACAAGTTAGTGACTAACCCTGGCTTACACAGGAGAATAAACTAAAATGACAGAATGCTTACTTAGTATTGCTATGGAAAGGGGACTCATTTAGTAGCTCTGAGGAGGAGAAAAAAAACTCTGAATGTACCAAATGATTCTAAAACTATATCGATATGGTATGCAATATAGGCCTGGTTATCCCATTTCATACGAAAGACACACTGAAGAAAGTTTAAGCTTAAAATGAAAATCAAGCTTAGAATGGAACAAACTATGGACTCCTGTGGATTCTGTTCTTGCTCAGAAAAATTGTACAAATCCCTAACAATGTGCTTAACTTGTATTTTTCCTTCCCTGTCTTTAGTTCTTACCCTGAAAAGCTTAGGTGTGAAGGAACGTGGCCAAAAGTTATACAAAACTGTTGTTTTACCTATTCCAGTGAAACGATTACTTTTAGAACTTTACTTTTATATGGAGTTTCTTTTTAAAGCTGAAAAGAAGTCCAAGTAACTAAGGTTTGGTTAATTCCATGCAGTAAAAATAGAATATACAGGAAATACAGAAGCAAGCTTCCTTCAGAATATCACAGAATCACAGAATCACAGAATCATATAGGTTGGAAAAGACCTTTAAGATCATCGAGTCCAACCATAAACCTAACACTGCCAAAAACCATCACTACACCATGTCTCTAAGTACCTCATCCAAACGTCCTTTAAATACCTCCAGGGATGGCGACTCAACCACTTCCCTGGGCAGTCTGTTCCAATGCTTGATAACCCTCTCGGTGAAGAAAAATTTCCTAATATCCAGTCTAAACCTCCCCTGGCGCAACTTGAGGCCATTTCCTCTTGTCCTATCACTTGTTACCTGGGAGAAGAGACCGACCCCCACCTCTCTACAACCTCCTTTCAGGTAGTTGTAGAGAGCGATGAGGTCTCCCCTCAGCCTCCTTTTCTCCAGGCTAAACAGTCCCAGCTCCCTCAGCCGCTCCTCATAAGACTTCTGCTCCAGACCCTTCACCAGCTTCGTTGCCCTTCTCTGGACACGCTCCAGTACCTCAATATCCCTCTTGTAGTGGGGGGCCCAAAACTGAACACAGTATTCGAGGTGCGGCCTCACCAGTGCCGAGTACAGGGGCACAATCACTTCCCTAGTCCTGCTGGCCACGCTATTTTTGATACAGGCCAGGATGTCATTGGCCTTCTTGGCCGCCTGGGCACACTGCTGGCTCATATTCAGGCGGCTGTCAACCAACACCCCCAGGTCCTTCTCTGCCAGGCAGCTTTCCAGCCACTCTTCCCCAAGCCTGTAGCGTTGCATGGGGTTGCTGTGGCCCAAGTGCAGGACCTTGCACTTGGCCTTGTTAAACCTCATACAATTCACCCCAGCCCATCGATCCAGCCTGTCCAGGTCCCTCTGCAGAGCCTGCCTACCCTCCAGCAGATCAACACTCCCACACAACTTGGTGTCGTCTGCAAACTTACTGAGAGTGCACTCGATCCCTTCGTCCAGATCATTGATAAAGATGTTAAACAGAACTGGCCCCAACACCGAGCCCTGGGGAACACCGCTTGTGACCGGCCGCCAACCGGAGTAAACTCCATTCACCACCACTCTCTGGGCCCGGCCGTCCAGCCAGTTCTTTACCCAGCGAAGAGTACACCCGTCCAAGCCATGAGCAGCCAGTTTCTCCAGGAGAATGCCGTGGGAAACCGTGTCAAAGGCTTTACTGAAGTCTAGATAGACAACATCCACAGACTTCCCCTCATCCACTAGGCGGGTCACCTTATCATAGAAGGAGATCAGGTTGGTCAAGCAGGACCTGCCTTTCCTGAACCCATGCTGGCTGGGCCTGATCCCCTGGTTATTCTCTACATGCCGTGTGATAGCACTCAGGATGATCTGCTCCATCAGCTTCCCCGGCACCGAGGTCAGGCTGACAGGCCTGTAGTTCCCCGGGTCCTCCTTCCGGCCCTTCTTGAAGATGGGTGTCACATTCGCTAATCTCCAGTCAGCAGGGACTTCCCCAGTTAGCCAGGACTGCTGGTAAATGATGGAAAGGGGCTTGGTGAGCACATCTGCCAGCTCCTTCAACACTCTCGGGTGGATCTCATCAGGCCCCATAGACTTGTGAGTGTCTAAGTGGTGCAGCAGGTCACTCACCATTTCCCCCTGGATAATGGGGGCTCCAGTCTGGTCCCCATCCCTATCTTCCAACTCCAGGGGCTGGGTACCCATAGAACATTCGGCCCTGCTAATAAAGACTGAGGCAAAGAAGGCATTAAGTACCTCAGCCTTTTCCTCATCCTTGGTCACTGTGTTTCCTCCCACATCTACTAGGGGCTGGAGATTCTCCTTAGCTCTCCTTTTGCTGCTAATGTATTTGAAGAAGTGTTTTTTGTTGTCTTTTATAGCAGCAGCCAGACTGAGCTCTAGCTCAGCTTTGGCCCTTCTAGTTTTCTCCCTGCACAGGGAGAAATGTGTTATATAAATGTGTTATATATGTGTTATATATGTGTTATATATGTGTTATATATGTGTTATATATGTGTTATATATGAAATGTGTTATATATGTGTTATATAAACATAGCAAGCGAAAATTGTCCACACAGGTTGCTTCAGTTTACTTAAAAATCAACCAATAAATATGTAGTTATCATTATATAAATCCTGGTTTAGTCATTGCCTAGTCTTGACCTTAGAAGTTGTGACTACAAGGTGGCCAAAGCCAATCTAGCTGCACTTTAGCGCAGGGTCAGAGTGCCAGAAGTGCCAAAAAAGAGGTAGACAGGCTTATGACCCCATGCCATGGCAAGAAGAGACCAGGATTACAAAAGCCCATGGATTAGTTTAGGCCTGATCTAGGCTTGATATAGAAGACTAAATTTAGTCTAAGTACTAAGGGCAGCAGACAGTGTCTCTCAAAGAATCAACTGAAGGATTTGAGATAGATGCTGGAAATAGTCAAATATAGTTTGAATAGTTACAGGCTCAACAGTGCTTTAGATAAAACTTATGTCTGATCATACTACTCTAAATAAGTCAGCTTTGCACTAATTTAAGAGTGTTCAGAGGATCTTTTGTACTGGTTTAATGACACCAATTTTGAGAGAAACTCATAGTTAAAGGAGTATAGATTTGTACATTGATAATCCTGGGACACTGGGCTTTGTCCTTGGAAAGAAGTTTCACAGAGATACGCTGAAAAGCCAGGAAGGTGAAGTTCAGATAACCCAAAGCCAAATGGTTCTTTTCCTTAAAAAAAAAAAAAAAAAATCGCATCTTCCTTACAAGCCAAGGGATCACTTAAGAAATAAAAGGGAAAGAAAAAACTAAGTAAAACGTGAATCTGGGTTTAACTTGCCCTCCAGTTGAACCAGTTTTGTGCTAGAAAAGAAAAAAGACTTTTATTTATTTATCAAAGTGGCCTAGTAGGCTCACACATATTCTACTTCACTTCAAGAGAAACTACTTTCTAGTAATGTCTTTTCTTCTGGAATGTCTGTGTGGGGTCCATACTAGCTTCTAAAGATTTGCCTAGACATGTGGCTGTTGCGAGTGGATTTTTTCACCATCAAAAAGCCTTGCATGTGGTTTTATGAAAAATGCATTTTCAACACACTGCTCGATACTGAGCAGAAATGTAAAACATCTTGCAATTGTTTTAAAATAAATGTTCACTTTATTTATTCTTAGTCTATTTGTTATAGATGGGTTGTATGCATCTCAGCGTAATGTAAATAATTTTGATTCCAAGAGACTCGCATAATGAAATGCTGGCATATGAATTATTATTTCTAATGTGCATGTGTTTAAGCAAATATCTTATCAAACAGATTCAGATGATTATTCACGTTATACGGAAGCATAACAGTCTACCTGGTTGGTGATTTTAATTATGAAGGTCACATCTGAATGTGTCTTTGAAGGACTGCATTCTGGTCCCTTGCTTTTTAATGTCAAGTCATCAACAGTGCCAGCTAAAAAGCTGGCTTTGTTTTCTTGTTTTTCTTTTTAATTATCGAGCAAATTAGAGCATTACCACTTGTACATCACTACTTATTTCCTCGGAAAAAGGAATTACAAAAATTCACAAATAAATTATTACGTTCTAAGTCAATTTAACATGGTTCTTGAGAATGACAGTTGTGAGTAAACTCGTTTCACTTGTAGTACTAATAACTCCTGAAGATATAATAATCAAAACCCCCTATAACATCTAATAAGTTTACTGTTTAAGGACTCACAACTTTATTTTAGTGTACTTGTAGAAGTCTCATTTGCGTCAGTGGAGGTAATTTAGATATTGGCAGAGCTCGGCTAGTAGGCAACAACTGCAGACCACATTTTCAAGTAAGGTCAATTGGCATCAGTCAGCCAACTTCCTTATGTCTAGACCAGTTTACTACTGCTGATGACACAGCGTTATATATCTTGGCAAACATTTAATAGCCACTGCTCAGAAACTGACTTTGATTAGCAAGAAATTTTCCGTTTAAACAGCTACCACAAGCCTAGTTCAGAATAGTTTATAACAAGGTATTTCTGCTACTGTTCACTTATATAGCGTTTTAAAATCAAATAAAGGTACTTCTGCATAAAGACAGTGCATTTTAAAAACTCTGAATGCAATCTGAAGATAACTGTGGGGTTTTATTATCCCTGTCGCTTTTTAAATCCACACACTTTTATGATCCAGTGACACACACACACTCATTTAAATAAAAGATGCCTTCAAGGCATTACACAGCACCTTATTTCTTTGACTTCACCAAATCTAGTCAAATCGTTCTTTCTAGTCTAGAAAGAAAAAAAATTCCAATACTTAGTAAAATCAAGTAACTGAATGGTATTTTTTGCTTTAAAAATCTGATTCTTAACCTGTAACTCAGAAGGCTACAATATTTTTGGGCCCAACTCCCTAAAGCCACTTGATGTTGTCTTCCTGCAGTAGCAACTGCACAAAAATATAATTACTGCAAATGTGGCTCAAGAAGAAGTTTAACAAGTTCTGATCATATACTTTTAAAGATAATAGGAAACTTGTCCACGGCAATAGCAAGCACTATATCAAGCCTCACACAGAGAAGTTATCAGCATATTATGTCTCAAGGATCCAGGCATCCAGTTTATGCTGCTTAAGGTAAAATTAAGCAAGTAAAATCTAATCTGCTTTAAGCTTTGATGTTGCCACAGTAGTTGGGGGAAGTCTTATTCTTACCGAAGACAAGGAAAAAAATTAAAGTCTATTAATATTCTATGAGACTCCCCTTTCCAAGGAGGTTTTGACTCAAAAGTGGGAATTTCTTTAGGGCTGAGAAAAGTAGGCATTTCCATGAATGCCAGATATTGATGTTTTATGCAGCTGATGTGGAAGTTGGAACTGTCAGGTGAAAAAAAGGTGGATGGAAACTAATATCAGGCTTCCGTCTCCATAGTCACACCTCTCTTGGATATGGTTAAATCTTAATGAGCTTTTTTTTTTTATACTAGCTGTCTTTTTATCTCTGCAATGAGACTGTTAAGGCATCGATCAAATAGCAATATTTCAGTAGGCTTATAATATGATTTAATTGCTTTTGGCATTTGGAGAAATAAAAACAAATCAAGTGATATTTATGTGGATATAAGAGACCGTTTAAAATATTTCAGAATTTTGCATAGCACAATTTTTAAATGCATATTAATAGAATGCACCCAAACTGTGCAAGTTACTGTCATTAAAATATTATAAATACAATATAGCTTTTAGCTGCATAATACATTTTTAATAAACAAACTGTCGAAACACATTATTCACTTACACTTATTCATTCAGATCTGAGTACTGTTCTCCAGGCAAATAAAGGATTTTTATAATCCTCAATGACAAGTTAGGTTTTTTTAAAAATATAGTTCTCATGGAAATTAACTTTTAAAAGCTATGATTAAATAACATTAAGGTTACACTGATTTACAAGGATCAAGGCTTTCTAAGTGAAGACTGATGCAGTGAGTGAGAAAGAAAACACACACTGGCTCAAGGCAGCTTGTCATTAAGACAGGAGAGCCTTGAGTGAACTTTGAATTTCTCAAGTTTTGTTGGTTCACGTCCTAACTTCTATTAAAACATATTATTTTGTTGTTTATTAATAGTATTCCAGATGCTCGCTTCTCAAAGTGGCTGTGTGTGCTTAAGGTAAAACATTTTTTTTTTGCCGGTCTCAGGATCTTCAAAATCAGGTAGATGCTTTGCACATCAGACTGTAAGGTTTTGTGCTGTAAAGAGAGAGTATAAGATGCCCCTTATGCCTGCACCGCAGGATTGGGCTGATGTACTGAAAATTAACATGGTACTCACATCACATTTTAGAAAAGGAATTGTTAATCCTTATACTGCTGGGCTGTTCCATGGACATTATGGCCAAAGTTGTCTCTGGCTTTAATGGAGATCACTTGAGTATGTGTTTTGGAAAACAATGCATTTTAGCTGCCTGGGAAGTTAGTTCCAGTATCAATCTAAAAGAGCTAATAGACAGTGTTCCAGGTTCCTTACTTGGTAATTTGGTGATAGGGCCAAGTTTCCCTGAAATATAAGGATCTTACATCATTTAACCATCTCAATACAGGGCAAAGTGACTTCAGGCACCCTGGATTATAGGCATAACTAAGCAAAAGAAGCTGAACCAAAAAATGTCAATTTGAAATGCATAGTATAAGAAAGCTTTCTAGATCTTCTTTTTCAGAAGTTTCATAAATTCCTTTCTGATGGAGAGAGTCTAATACTCTGCATTAGCTGTTGCATCTACAGATTTGTCTTTTCTAATTCAGGGTTAGCACACTGTTTTACTGTACCTCTACAAGTGCATTGTGTTCCTGTTCAAACCAGCAATACCCTTCCATCCCGCAACGTGCAATCTGACGACTAGTTTACTAAAGCTATGCTACTTCTATTTAAGTTGTGCTACTTGTATTTAACAGTTAAGACACTGCAAGAACGTTGCTACCCTTTGAAAAGGCAGGGAGAAAAGGTGGTTGTTTGCATTACAGAATTATTCCATATATTGTCACTGGAAGCAATGCTTTCTGATTAAACCCAGGCAAAGAACAGTGCTTCCTGAGGTACTTGCTCGTTACTCAGTTTCCCTGAGAAAACCTTATGCCATTAGTTCACTCTCCAGAGACTGTCGATGCAAGGCCACTATTGTTTGATTCTGCACATTTGAAGCTGTGGATCAGTGCTGAGAGGAGTTACTGAGGTTATTTCAAACATTCTGTTAAACTCACAGCAGTCCTCCCAAAGGAATGCTTGGCTGCAAACTACCTCTTATCCTGGGTGACAGAAAACATGAGAAAAGCTTTTGAGTACAGTTAGATTGAGGTCCAGGCAGCCGTAAGTGCTGGTCAACTCATGTTGCCATTAGGTGATTAATAGTTGTTTATTTTTAGGGCTGGAAGTAACAGGCCATCCTAAGGCCACTGCAAGATGGTATCTGAATAATCTGTGAGTGCCTCATAGCTTGCAGCAATCCTTTCTTTCTGTGCAGCTGTTTTTCTGGTGACAGTGCTTGCCACAGTGATAGGATATGCCGAAAATGCATTTAACAGGGGATGCAGAATTGCTCTCACAGCAATTTATTTTTGTTTAATAGTTATTGTAAAATAGAACCAAACTAATCAGAAAAGTTGTTCAGCAAATTTTGATAGCAAAAATGTTGATAAATAAATGTACTACATACCTGTGTGTTTAGCATTTGCTGAGCATAAATCTTGGAGCCAGAATTAAAGCTACCTCAAGACATTTTGAATGAATTATTAGACAATTCTGTATCTCCAAATCCTTATACACAAATATACAATAAAACAAACAATGTAACAGATGAATTAACAAATGGAGGACAGCTCATCTGGGCTTCCAACTTCCCAGATCAGAGAATTAGTCCAAGACTGGATAGTAAATCACACTGAGTATCTTCACACAATGTTGCTTAGCACTTAACTGCCAAACACACTATTGTGCATAATTGACAGGCAGAAATATTTTATGTGTAATGCTGTACTTAAATTCACCATCTCTCAAAGTGTAAGTCACCTATCCATATTAAGCAGGGAAGAGATGAAAAAGAAAGTACTATGTCTGCTGCCCATTACTGTGGCACCTGATGCCTACCCAGAAAGAAAGCAAACACCTCCTCCGACCTGGAATATTGTGGCTGCCTTTGGAATCTGCTGGCAAACTGTAATTGTGCCTAGCATTCACTCTTTTCATTATGAATCTATCACTTCGGTCTAATGCCTGAGGCTCTCCAGCTTGTCTCCCAGTTGATACATATACCCAGTATCTGTACAGTCCAAGTTGGCCCTGCCCCACTTCGTATTTGAAAATAATGTTTGGTTGTTATTTGGAAAAAGAGTGCATCCTGAGATATGTAAGTCTTAAGTAGCAACTTGTATCACCTGCAAAATATCCAGTCTCTCAGAAGACTACAAGAACATTTCACATGGTTTTAGGTGGAGACTGTTCTAGAGACTTTAGGAGACCATCAAGGCAATTTATAGAATTCTTACATTCATTATTAGATCAAATAAGTGCATAACTCGGTGTTGTGGTTTAACCCCAGCCAGCAACTAAGCCCCACACAGCTGCTCACTCACTCCGCCCCCGGTGGGATGGGGGAGAGAATCGGAAGGGTAAAAGTGAGAAAACTGGTGGATGGGGATAAAGACAGCTTAATAGGGAAAGCAAAAGCCGCGCACGCAAGCAAAGCAAAGCAAGGAATTCATTCACTCCTTCCCACGGGCAGGCAGGTGTTCAGCCATCTCCAGGAAAGCAGGGCTCCATCACACGTAACGGTTACTTGGGAAGACAAATGCCATCACTCCTAATGTCCCCCCTTCCTTCTTCTTCCCCAGCTTCATATACTGAGCATGACGCCATACGGTATGGAATAGCCCTGTGGTCAGCTGGGGTCAGCTGTCCCAGCTGTGTCCCCTCCCAGCTTCTTGTGCCCCCCCAGCCTCCTCGCTGGTGGGGTGGGGTGAGAGGCAGAAGAGGCCTTGACTGTGTGCAAGCACTGCTCAGCAGTAACTAAAACACCCCTGTATTGTCAACACTGTTTCCAGCACAAATCCAAAACACAGCCCCATACTAGCTACTATAAAGACAATTAACTCTATCCCAGCCACAACCAGCACACTGGGGATGTGCAAAGAAATCTACTTTCCTTTTTCACAAGGAACAGCTTTTTGCCTTCTGTCTCCTTCACTTTATATATACACACACACACACACACACTCTTTATTTGTATCTATCACCCAAACACAGCTCTACCGCGTGCACCTTCTGAAAAATTCATAATGCTGTTTAGATTTATTTACAAGTTACTTGCTCTTTCCTAGTATATACCAAGACTAGAAACAATTTCATTTCAACTTTCTTTGCTTACTACGCACTGAACCTTTCTGGGCTCACTGGTAAGGTACGGAATTCTGTTCAAAAGGAAGATACACAAATGTACATTGCCATGTAAGGGAGCCTATAAGGAGGGAGAGGAAGAATCAGAGGAAAATGATATCACTTGCGAAGGTTTAAAAGCGATACAGATTAGTCAAGATAGCCAGTGACATATTACAATCCATGTCTGATGAGAATTGAGCCAGAAGTCTGCAACATGATAAAAATCACATTAGTATGAATATTTTCGCTTATATAAGAATATGTTGAAAATAGTGGAAGACAAGTTGGACTCCATATTCCTGTGGGTTTGTTTTTTTTTTTTAATCTTTGCCATGCAATTGCTGGATTGATCTTGTGTCAAGTCACTTACTCTATATATGGTATTTATATGTTAGCTGTTCCCAAAGATGGTATGAAGGTTATTATCCCAATAGCCACAAGGTCTCTGTGTTAAATATAGCAAAATCCTTTTAGACAAATTCAAAATGAACTGAGCGTGACTATAGTTTTTTTTCCGAAGGTCAGTGTAGTATACACACCTGTACTATGCAGTCGGAAGACACCGTAAAAACTGCTGTATTGAAAATGGGAGTCAGTGGGTAAGATATTAATAAAACCCATGCAAAATGTTGCAATACTAACATTATGTGTGATACAAAGATTTTTCTTAGTTTTTGCTGGTTTAGGTCTCTGATAACCATAATTGTTAGATATTTTTAACATTTTAATAAAACACAAAAGAAGAAAAAAAATCCACTAAGCATAAAACTTCTAGTACCGAGTAATCTTTTCGCCTTAACTGTTTCTCTTACTCAGTTTTATTTTATATGCAGTGTATTTTATAAAAGAACATTGTTGGTTGGCAGTCTTCTAAGGGTATCAAAGATAGCACCAGCAGTCTTTTTGAAACGAAATAGAAAAAAATATGTTATTGAGCTGCTAGTCCTATTCAGTCCTGCTCCCTTTAAGACAAAAGCAAAACTAATAGGAATGAAAAGCAACAACAAGAAGAAAAATAATGAAATACAGCTTTTCCCTCCAAAGATAAATTAACTTGCAAGTAAGCAGCTTGGAACATCACGAACAGCCGAACAGTTTTACCAACCTTTCTGAGACTTGGTGAACTTCCATCGGAGCACAGTTACCTTCTTGTTTTTTGGTTCTTACATTGCCTAAAAGCTCCGAGTAAGTACATTTAGCGATAAGATTAGTATCTGTCGTGAGCAGCTGTCTTTCCCTCTCCTGTGTCAGCCAAAAATTGTGAGGAGTTTTTTGTTTCTTATTTACTTTTTAAAGTTCTTATTTTCTGCTGTTCTCTCGGTGTATGTGATTGCAATGCCATACGTTCAAAACATAATGAAGGACAGAAGTTAAAAATGGCTCCTGAATTCCATGGTTGCTGTACTCTTACAGGAACCTCCTGAGAAAGCTGTCTCTCACACAAAGCCACTTGTCACGAACAGCCATAATGCAGCTTAAGGAGAGGCGCTGACATAAGGTTTCCATCTGCTCCAACCTGAGCACAGATCACTGAATATGTTGAAGATGAATGACACCTTCAACTTGAACTGAGTAATGGAAGCCCAGTATAGACAATAAAAGATACTTAAGATATTCTTCCTGTCAGTTCTCTCAGTTTATAGCACTCTTACAAAAGAGGAGGGTTTCCCTGTCTGGTCAAGCTAGATTGTTGTTAGCTGGAAGGAAAAAAAGAAAAAAAAAAAAAAAGAACCAAACCCAAAAGAAAAAAAAAGAGGAAAGCAGAGTCAATAAATGAGAAGGGAGAACAACTGCACCTCATTAAATTAAACAGTCAGTGAACATTTAGGCAATTTGAACTATTTCCTTCTACTTCTAGGATCTCTCCATACCAACCCCTGACTTTTGCCAAAGATTTGGAAATCTCTTACTGCACCTTTGAGGCATCAAGTTTTTTATAAATTAGTATTTCTACACGCGAGATAACTTTTACACATAGTTTTAAATAACTGAATTGACTTAGAGGTAGGCCTGTGCACAACAGACTAGTACACCTTAGTTAGATATTACATATTACTACATGCCAATACAAATACACTCAGCAACTCTGGCACCATCTTCCTGAAGAATGAGATGAATGGGCAATGGGATTTGGAGCTTTTCAGCACCAGGTCTTTGCTATGTGGAATTCCTCTAATGGCAAAGTTATTTCCAGCAGCTACTGAGATGCAAACTGACCGATTATCACTTGAAATAGTGTGGTATCTTCTGTCCTAGCTACAAAAAACAGCTACCCAGTCAAAAAACCCAGCTGCCTCATACTCCTTCCGTCAGAAGTAGCTGACAGCAAGATGTAAAATGGACAAAGGCATACATGATGGATAAATGGACACAGGCATACACAATTTTTTCCTCAAGCCTCCCTAGGCCTAAAGCAGTAGGATGATCTGGTAAAGAAGAACGTGTAGTGCTCATACAGGTATTTTATTTTTGCTGAGGGTAAACAGGACTTCCACTTAGAGACCGGAATATCTCTCCCTGTCCACAACTACTAATCCACATTAACATTTTTAAAAGCTATTTCTAAAGCCATACCAATAGATTAAGCATTATTTTTAGTTAAGTTCAAAGAGAAGAAAGAGTACAGCTTTGCCTGCTTTACCTGATTTCACTATGGCAACAGCAGAAAACGGTAAATTCAGGAGATTAAGAGAGCTATACTTCCAGCTGAACCAGCAAAAATAAGAATTAAATATTAATTTAGAATGTCTTGATTACCTACAGGTACTTTTGAACTATTCTTTAATTAAAAAAAAATCAAGTCAGACCACATATAAAATGATAGAAATGGTATAGAACAGTACAGAACAGCTTCTATTTGCTTAATTATGTTGCCACTTCAATGTACTTATTTGCTCTCATTTGCTTAACACTGCCAATATTTAGTACTGTGCAAATTTATGGAAATCTGACTTTAAAGAGCTTTGTGGTACTGAGTGATTTTAAATTTTTTTTATATACTTATACTGAAGTGACTTGATGAGTTGCTGGAATAAATGAAATATAACTGAATAGCACATAACGATGTCTTGTGACATGCTGTGAGGTAATATAGGCAGTAACATGTCATCGTTGTAGGTAAAATAAGCTGATTGGTTTTATACTGGTTTACTTTGCACAAAAGTCTGTCCCATGACAATAAAAAAAGGATGGATAAAACCTGATAGATTTGTAAACTTCTTCCATGGGCATTTAAGGACAATTTGCACAGTACCTTGCTTATATACCGCAGGAGTTGGGAGATTGTCTATTTTTATTAGGGGAACACAGACTGTATTTCACTTTTTAGAAAACAAAACAAACCCAAACCAGATACTATATTTGGATTGCTACTGTGTAAATACATAATAAACAAAACCTAGTAGAAGAGCAGATGTGGTGACAGTAAAGGAAAACTTTTGCCTTGTTGATATCACTGTCTGGCAGCCATGACCAATCGTAGAACGTTTCTTGTCTTAAATAGTAAAGATCCAGAAACTAAACCAAACATTTTTTAGCCAGTGTTCAAGTTATCCACTTTTTTACTGCAGATAATTATTCTGACTTTTGTACATGATTTGCAATTTAACTAACATGCCTAAAATATTGCAACAGTTCTTTTCAAACCTACATAGACATACAGCCTGTAATAAAGAAATGATATCTCCTTTTGCTTTCCCACAGGAAGAAGGAATCGATCTGTATAACAGTTGATCGGTAAAGGGACGCAAAGTGATGCAGCTAAGGAACGGGCAAAATAATCCTATGAAGCGCTGGGAGAGAGATTTTCAATAAAAATCTAGAAATATTGCATTTCCTTAAAGACTTGCTTAGCTCTCACCTGGAAACTGTAGACAGGTCATTCAAGAAAGACATATAATAGCCAGACATGGAGCAAGGCTACTGCAACGTCCAGGGAAATGAACAGTTGCTCATAGGATAGACTAGATGAGTTTGGCCTTTCCAGTCCAGGAGAGCAAAGGCTGAGAAGAGGTCTAATTGTCCTCCACCAAAACATCAGGGAGACCAATGCTCTGGGTCTAGAAAAAACTTCCAGTGAGGGCGATGGGACCAAAACACTTTAAATGCTTTTAAAATCCCACTTTTTAAGTTTAACAAACAGGTTATAAGACACAGTGTTTATGATAGCTGTGGATGAGACACAGTGACAAAATCTTACACGCTTCTAAATGCAGTACGTGAAACTAGTAATACAAAATGCTCTCGCAAGCAATTTGAAATGGTATCACCACTGCTAACAAAATTAAACACAGACCCAAATGCTTTTTCCCACCTGAGGAACAAAGACAAATGCCTGTATAAGACGACGTATATTTATAGAATGAGATACCAGAAAGTTATTCAGAATGCAGGAAGATAAAGAGTTTTTAAAAAGGTAAGATTAAAAGGAATCTCATTTTCAAATGAGCAATATGAATCGGAACCATTGTGTATTTGCCCACAAAGAAAGCTTAATAATTTAGTTTTCATAAATAATAATGGACTGTCTGATTTTTATCAAAGGTAACATCTTCAAATTGCAAAGGTTCTCTAGGCTTGGAAGATAAATACATAAAGACAAGTAAACTTTTCTAACTGAAGAAGTATATACAACTTTTCTAATTTCTCTTTTTGTTTTTACAATGCATACACACAACCTCAAGCTCTTCTGGTTCAGTGTTATCCAGGTTACTCTTGCCTAATCCTCAAGCCTAGAGCAAAGTGAACAATCAAAGATATGTCGAAAGAAATGTAAACAACCACCAAACCTCAAAAATCCAAGTAATAGCTCCTCACTAGTTCCCTGTCCTAGTTTTCAAGGAAAAAATATTTTCTTATCTGTAAGCAATACCCATGCCACTCACACACTCCATTGTTGTTCGGGTTTTTTCTTTTTTTAATTAATTTCTGGATTCCTCTTAAGGCTCTGGTTGTAATGTACATAGCTCATAAAAGGTTCCTGGGACCAGATGACTGTCTCCTTGCCCCTGGCCCACCTAGAGAAGTGAACTCAAATGTGGATTCTGCAGTTCATAAAGCACAGAGCAAATCTAATGGTAAGTGAAGGCATAAAATTCTCAGCGGAGAATTTTTACCTGTAAACCAACTTTCTGGCAGAGATAAGTGTGACAGGTGGGCTGCCTGCTCACGGAGCATAATGCAATGCCTGCCACCTCCAGTAAACTTGCCTGCAGTAAAAATGGCTGAATAGGGCTGAACATTTTTGCTTACAAATAGAGCTTAACTTAACAGTAAAACTGAACAAAGCAATAGCAACTGAATCAAATGTGACAGCAAAAACCCCATTTTATGCACACACTTTATTACAGTTCTTAACTTTGTGTTTGTATAGCTAGTGAATTTATGCTTCAGCATGTCTAAAACTGAATTACAGACACACACACAGTGGTAATTTTCTTTACAGTCACCTACCAACCAAGTGAGTAAAAAAGAGGGTGACTATTGCAGGAAAAAAAAAAAAGTACACTCAACTCCTTTGTCTTCCCTGTCCAGTCACCCACAGAATGAAAATATTTACTGTAAGGATAAGCCATAAAGCATCAGAAATTAGATTCAAAGTGTGAAGAAAGAACTACCTCTACCTACTTCAATATACTGCTTCTAGCAAGAATCCTTTTCATATAACATGTTTTCAGAATACTTAAACACAAATTAAAAGGCATGAGAGATGAAAAATAGTTTAAAGAATACACTGTCACAGTGGATTTAGTCTTTGTGAAGACAAAAATGTAAAAAGATATGTGAAGCAGAAGTGTGGTGTGAAACATCTGGCCAATTAAAATAAAAATCCAAAAAGCATTATGTTAGAAAAGCAGACAGTTAAGCCACAGTCCTCATTCAGCATTAACCAGCACTTGCCAACAAACTTGCAATGAAGGCTGATGATAAATAAGCAGATACTACATGATGACACCTAAATGTTTGCCCAGTTTCAGAAATATAAATGGTCTAAGATAAGTTACATGAGGAGCAAGCAGCCACCTTTTCTGACTTCGTATATAGGGCTACGTGAAATATTATCTATTCTTAGCATTTTTCCATAAAACAAGAGAAAGAAATTCAACAATTTTAGTGTACTATCAGATAGGTGAGTTTAAATATGAGGCTCTTAATTTACAATAAATATTTTAGCTCAATAGTTTAGCTTTTTCAATGACTAAAAAGAAAAACAATCCATGAATTGTAGAATTAAATGCCAGTTTTAAAAATATTAATTGGAAGTAGTGAGCAAACTTGTTTTGGGATATTTCTGACAATAATATGAAGTAAAATTTTATATTACTCTATGTTAAAAAGATCATCTTTAAACATTTTTTTTTTGTCTTGCCCAAAGACTAATTATTACAATGCTACCTTTACAATAAGTGAAGGGTAAATATTTGGCTCTCAAGAACGGTCTTATGGGAAAAGTGTATTATGTTTACTGTTATTTGATGATGAAATGTCAACAGACTAAAATATTTCTATAATAAATTATTCCATTCAATAAAAGCATCAATAGTTTGCCTGGTTTTAAAATACAATTTCACTATAATGCATTGAAAGAAATAGCACTAATGTAAAAGCCCTGTCATGTGCATTAGTCCATATTAAACCACAGCCCCCTAGCCCCCTGCTTTAGTGTATTGTTAAAGGTCTGACAAACCCACAGCTACAAGGAAATTCAGAGATCAGACTAAAAATCTTTACTTACCACTTTGTGCCTAGATGTAATAATTCACTGACTGTATTAAGCATAGGCTAATAATTCTGAATTCCCTGTCTTTGTACGTTTAATATAAAACCATTACAATAGACAGTATCTTAAAAAAAGAATGCCTAACATTAAGGACGTTGTGCATACACACACGTATATTACATAAAACTGTTTATATATGTGGTCTTTTCTCAAAACATGTGAGGGGCAAAATGGTTTTGATTACCTCACTAAAACACAAATAAAGAAATATTGACCATTCAATCAAGAGTTGCAGCCATTGGACTGTACGATAAGGGACCTTCCAAATACAATTGAAGAAAATGTATCTCATAAATAATGCTCTGCCCATTAAGGTAAAGATAGTCAACTGATAGTTCACAGGATGCAATATGAAAAAGCAAGGTGGTCAGCAAGATGACAAGGAAATTTTTGCAATAGTTCAAAATGAAGAAAAAACATTAATGAGCAAAAAATTACTCTTTTCTCAATATATAATCTTGTTTACTACTTCTGATTTTTACCCGTTTTGAAGCATTCCGTCTCATTCATGATTCCCTTACATGAATGGAAGGTAAACAGATGCACTGAAATCTCTCATGACACTAAAGCATCTCACAGTTGTGTATTTTAATTTCTGGCATACATTATGATCCGTACTTAATGGATCCTCTGTTCTTATGCCATTTTGATTATATCAGCATCTATTTTAGTCATTGATCAGCAACTCCATTTGTCTTTTATATCACAATTTGACATCAATACAAGAAACTGGATGAGATGCAAACAAAATGATATAGAATTACTAAATAATAGTTGATCATGAATTATATTTGCGATGCATGACTTGTCAGTACTGGATTTAACAGTAGGTAATGAATGCTTCTTTGTACTGCACTCCCAGAAATTCAATAAAAGCAAGAAAAAAGCTGCTTTCAGAGTAAAAAAAGTTGCAATTACCAGTTGCTAACCACATCTAAGGATTATCAGTCCCAGGAAGTTACTTTTCCAGTTGTTATTCCCAACTGTACAGACACCAGAGAAGCAGTGCAGAATGCACTGTACCACTATTTGGCTGAGCAAAATCTGGAAACTCAACTCTTAACATTCAATTTGACGTGAGACTAAAAATGAAGAGTTTTAATGCAGAGGTTACCACAACAAGGGAACTCAACTATGCTTTGATTTAGCAACATTAAAATTTAGTCATTTTTAATCAAAATGAAACACTTGAAATGTCTGAAGAAGAAATTCTTCATTTTAGTTTGCTGAAACATATTTCAGCATTAAATGGCATTCCCCCCCGCCTTCTTTTAACATGTTGGAATGTTGTTAGACTCCCTCAATTCTAATGATGTACTATAAAAAAAAGTAAGAGGAGATATGATCCTCCAGAGCCATAATAGCCATCCGCATTAAATACAGCGCATTGCAGGCCTGCAGTTGTTGCTTTATTAAAAATTACATGAAAGAAAACATTTCAAGTTCACCCAAATAACTGATACATTCTCAGCTGAACTGAAGCAGACATTTCACTTTGACTTTTGTAGCAGAAATGTTGAAACTTATGAAAACTTTGTTCTCTGTCCAAAACCGCCCCCAACAGCCAACAAAAAATTCCTAAACAAATTTTCTGGAGTGACAATGATTATTTTTATATAAAGGAAAGAAGAATACTACAAGAAATCAAAGAAACAGGTCATTTTGATATCTGATAACCAAAAGGAATGTTTTGGCATAAATGAATTTATCTCCGCTGCAGTCTGATGAAGCCTTTCAGATTTTTAGTACTTGCTTATCTTTGTTAATACACTCAGGCATGCATATATCTTCTGAGAGGTCTGCTTTAATGGCTGAGCTTTAATGGCTCAGCCGACAGGAAATGTTAAAAGACACCAAAAAATTATTACTCCTAGTAGTTTGTTTTCCATGACCAATGCTATCCACTTTTAGACCTCCAGAAATGCAAGGCTGATCTATATATTGAAACAACCCAAACCCAGAAAGTGGAAAATAGACAAGGGAAAAAAAAACCCAAAAAACGCACCCTGAAACTGGAGGTAAGCTTCATAACAAATGAAACCTTTTCAGCCAAACAACTTTAACCCAATATTTATTTTGTACTTCACTGTCCTGTCTTTTAACTTGAAGTTGTTTATAAATTATATGTGGAAAGATTCCTGGGGAATAAGCTCAGAGATAGAGCTAACCTGATGATTTATATATTGCTGTAGTAACATTAAAAAGGGGCATAGTTATATATAGAGGTGAGAGAGAGTATGGTCATGATGGGATGCCCTATGCTAAATTAATCTTGGCTGAATTTTGTTTTTCCTCATGACAAGGCAAATATAGTGAGACTTGAGTAACTCTACAACCAACTCTGTGCACCACCCCTGCTTTCTAATCCATGCATTTTGCTTTCTGGACAATCTGTGTTAAAAAAAAAAAGGTTGGTCGTCCCCCTCCCCCCCCATAAATATTAAGTATAAATTTATTATATTGATTAAGGAAAAGTATAGGATAAATAGGAATCATTTGCCCTTCTCAGAGCAAAGTGTGACTGCTTTTAATTATAGTTTCATGGGATTTACCTGAATTCCATGAGGGCAAATGCTTTCTTTTTAGAATTAGTTTCATCAGGAATTCAATACAATGCATAAAAGGAATGTAAAATATTTGTTTTGGGGTATTTTTTATTTTTATTGGTTTTGTAAAACAAACAGATTGTACAACTTATTTTCAGCGTAGGAGTTGATTCCATATGTGCAAAATCAACATGAATATTGTAACACAACTTTTATTACAGGACAAACTAAATTTATCAAGACATTGAGCTGAGTAAAGAGAAAGTTGCATATTTTCTGAATGACTGACTCTTAAGAATTAAAAAAATAAGGAAAGCACTGTTAAAATGGGTATTTTTATAATATATTTATAGCTTGGCAAAAAACCAACCACTCTTTACTTTTCATACACTGAATGAAATGAATTGCAAAATATTTGTTTGCTTTCACTAATCAGTTTGGAAAACTAGTTTGGAACTTTATTACTCTCCTGGCCAAAACTCTTAATTTGTTAGTCTGATTTTATCAATGGGTAGAGACATTTTTTGTGTGCTATTACTATCCTTAAACTTAAATAGCTTTCTCCTAGCTGTTTAACCTCTGATATACCTAGAGGAAACAAACGTATTTGCTCATATTTAGCCCACTTACTCTTGGATATATTAGGACAAAACAGACATGATGTACCGCAGACTGCACTTTTTTTTTCTCTACTGAAAGTGACTGAGCACCTAAAGTGCTTAATTTGGAGGATAATACTTTAGTTGCTTTAAGGAGGAAAGTATAAGACTGTTCGATATCTTCTAAATCATATACATTTAAACAAAAGTCAGTAAAAATTCACTCAAAGAGAAGTCTGGCTTGAGGCTCGGTACACATTATCGGTACACATATTCACTTTGTTTGGCAGGATAGGTTAGTAGACCATCTAAATTGTTGAAATCTGAAATGTTCTCAACCTCAGTATCTCTGAAAGTTCCAACCTTATCATGTTGGTTATCCACAAATACTGAAGTATTTAAAGACACTCAAACTGCATACACCTTTTAGTACGCGCACATTGTAGAACCATCTAACGTATTCACCTGGAATTAAGCATGTACCCACTGTCCTACCTACTGTAAATAAAAGAAAATTTGTGTTCCTACAAACAGAATGCAACCTTAAAAATAATGTTGATATAATATAGAGTGGTAAAATACTGTATTTATTGTTACAGTTTTTGTGGTTTCTGTGAACAGGAAGCTATATAATATAATATAATACAAATCTGACAACAACCCACCATCTTTAAAATATTTTTTAAAATTAACTGGTAACAAGGGGAAGTGCTGAGTAGGCAAGAGTTACTTTAATATATCAAAAAATTCAACCAAACCATTTTTTTTTTTTCTGAATGAGTGTAATACAATAAAAACACCGTAAATTTGTCTTGTTTTCTTACTACGTGATAAAATACTGTTAGCTTATAGAAGCCAATTACTATTGTAATTTTTTTTTACCATTACACTTTGTGTTTTGGAACTAAACTAGACAGTTCCAGTGATGACAATGAAACTCCACCATTTTATGTTAGCTATGGTATACATCCATGGTTTTTAAACCCAGCTTTCATCATACTGAGCTTGTTTTTCATAGAACAAGATTATTAATTTCCAGGATCTGGGCAGTTTCAAACTACTCCGATTTATTTAGAGAGTGGTATATTAATTTCCACTAACCACAATTTGACTAAACCTAAACATGTTGTCTGTTTTACATTTTACTTGCTAACAATAAAATAACCACTTTCAAATATAATAAATGATACTCAATTTGACTTTGTAGTCTACAGTGAGACTGAAGTAAGTGCTAAGTCTAAACATTTTCTAAAGAGCATATAATTAAATTTTAGGAAACAATGTTTTTAGGAAACAATGTTTGCTTTGAATAACACGACATTCGAAATAGGGCCTCATTTTTGAAGTCAGCTAGCTATATCAAAGGGTTAATTTAAGCAGGAAAATAAATTGTTGACGTATGACTAGATAACACGAGACTCAGTAATAAAAAATGCAAGTCCCTCTTCTGCTGTTTCTCTTCCAGATTAATGAAACTTTAATGTTTGGTATTAAGTCGTGCCTTGATCTGTTCAGTTACTGCTGTCAGGCTACCCTTCCACCCCCAGATGTTGGAATCCTGCTCTAAGATCACTGTTTTTACTAGTGGGACCATAACAAGACCATTTTGCTTACACACGTATGGATACGGTAGTCTGCCATGGAATACCCAGGCTGGAGTTAGGGCATGGAGCTGAAGGGCACAGGCTAAAGGCAGGAGAAAACCAGACTGAAAATATTGCTACTTCTCAAAACTGGTTTTAAGAAATCAGAAGCACATAAACAGGAATTCCCCCCCCTTTTTCTTCTTTCCAGGAAACATTAGTGTTCTCTGTCCTGTTTACAAACTCAGATTTCAAAATAGAAACCATACAGTACATTTTCTAGTTCACTTTCACACATCCAAGTGTTTCTTTACCGACGTCACATTAACATAGGAAGGAGATAAGAATGTTGCTAGTAATGAAAAAGAAGACCTACCCTCCAAACCAACCTTTTATTGAATTGGGCCTCCCTCCCTTTGTAGAATTTCCTATTCCAGATATCTAGAAGGTAATGAGAGACAGTAATCGTCCACATGGGATTTTTATACTTCTTTTGAGGTAGGAGAAGCAGCAGATATTTTTCTAGCCCACTGATGGTCCTCTTTATTGCTGACACTGCATTTTCAGTAGGCGATACATAAATGTGGTCACACACATCCACGTGCGAATCAAGTCCCTCGTACCTAACTCGGACTCTTGATGCTGAGGTCCTAAGGAAATCTGTATCTAACTGACCTTTGCAATAAAAAGTAACACGCACGGAGTCAAAGGGCAGTTACAGGTGCTATGTTCCCAGCTGCTCACGGTGAAATAACTGGCTGTCAAGATTTACAAAACTAAACCATAGTGGACAAGAGTTAGTGAATGCTACTACTTAATAGAAACATTCCCAAGTAAAGGTCACAAAATTGATTTGTGACCTATTGCTTTTATTTCCTCTTGTTGATATTATACTATTTGTAGATACTATACTAGCGAATACTCACAACGTTATTTCAGTTTTCTTTATATCTAGGTTGTTGATACCCCAGTGTTAGGTCACAGTTTGCCACTGCTGCAATCTGTTTCAGCCGCTCCTGGGACTCGGAAGACCCTGATGCAGATCTGTAGGGACTACAGTCCCCAGCTACCTGCAGCTCACCTCAGTATGGCATTGAGATCTCAGCGTTGCCTATGTAGAAATCATACAATCCTGCATTTGCCACAGTCCTGGTATTTTTTTCCCTGCCCATTGGTTTCTCATAGCAAGAGCTGCAACTCTTCCAGTCAATCTGTAAGTTCAGGGTTATTGTAGGTGTCTGGTGACAGTATTTTTTGCAGCCTTTTGTAATGCCCACACTTGTAACTGACAAAATGTATCCCTTATAGGCCATAAATTCCAACAGAGAAGGAAAACCTTGAATCCAGCCTGCTAGGTGTGGAATCACGGGCAACTTTGCTCCCTGTAGAGATGTGAATTAGTTTTCAAAACTCAGGTGATTAGGGTCCATACTCAGAATGAGTAACAGATAACTAGGTAAATCCAAAGTGGTAAGTTACTGCATCTTTTCTAAGGAACTCCAATTGTAAATATTTCTCAGTTAATGATTTAGGATAAGAAACAGCTAGCACTCAAGCTAGCTATAAATTACATCTTGAAATCTAGGTTAATGAAACATACAAGTAAAATCTTAGAATTGAACAGATATGATAATAATATTTAGAATAAATTGTTCTAGAGCAAAATTACTCAATCTCTGCCCTAAAATCAAAGCACAATTATAAACACTGCACTTTGAATTATAAAGCATTTAAAGCCTGTTAGTCAGCTAAATGGGAGAAAAAACCTGCACTGAAGCTTTAAGGGACACTTTGGGACAATAACATCCTCATTAAAAAATAAGGGTACATCAAAACTCTAGAGTTAAAAGGTTAAGTGTTAGTCTCTGTGTAGTTGATAAATGTTGAGTTAATCTAATCAGTGGTTGTAAGAGGCAATGCCATCAGCTAGCTGCCCTGACCTGTGCTTCTAGTTTCCACAAAAGTAAGATTTAAGAAAGATGTCAACTCCGGGCCTTTGACCTAGCAAGGACCTTGTTCGTGCCAGCCTGGTGTTCTGCTAAACAGATTGAGAACTTTCAGCTCAAATCAGTAACATGTGCACTTCACTAATACAACACATGGTTTGGAAATTAAAATGCAACGTGATCAAGTGCTTTAGGATATTTTAACAGTTAAGAATGCAGCTAGGGGAAAAAAAAGCTTGTTTCTGTGTTTTGCTTTGGGGAGGGGGAAAAGAACAAATTCAATTGTATTGCTTTTCTTCAAAAAAGTGGGGAAACAAAAATTCAGTTAATTAGTTCATGGATGACTGACCTAGGGGACATAAGGAGGTTGTATGTTTCTTTATGACATGTGTCACTTATTAGATAAGTAGGTTTTACTACTTCCAATTGAGCTAAGTTAAAAGTAATTAGAAGGTAGTTAAATTACAATCTAAATACAATAAAATGCAATAAAATAGCAAATGGCATTTTGGTCATCAATAATATTCCTAAATGCAGTTGATTATTTCCAATAGTTCCTGTATTGATTATTTCCAATTATTAGAGTAACAAGCTTTGCCACTGCTGGAATGACACTTTAACCCTACATACAGTAACTAGGACAGACTTTTCACATATGCCATCATTTAACCAGATTCATTTACTTCATGCTGTCTTTTACTGGTACTTACATGTGACTCTAGACATTACATATGAATCTGGACTCCGTATACAAACCAAAATCCATCCGCCCTTTTTGGTTATTATGGAATGATCAAGCATACAGTAAAATTGACAGAGAGCCCTAGTGATCAGTTACTAATTACTACCAGCATCTCAGGTCAGTGTTGAGATTTTATGTTTGATAATAAAACGATGAAGCTTGTAATACTCATGCAGATTTTCACTTACTAAGGGTGAAGATTATATATCACTATTTTACAATTATGCACTAACAATAAATGTATCTACATATATACACATATTTCTTCCATCTCAATTAGCTATAAAATAATTAGCTAACTACAGTTGTTGGCATACATATGCTTATCCCTTGCACTTCCAGTTTTTAGACTTAGATGGAAACTTGAGCAGGAAATAAACTGCTCAACTTGGATGAGCCAAAGATGACAATACTATGTTAAAGAAACTAAAAAGAGGAAATAGAAAAGTTAAACTACTTTCCACTAAAAAAGACTGTATCTTTTTTTGATACTCAAGCATGGAACATGCTACCTTAACCTCCATCTCCTACTGAATGTCCAGACAGAAAAAGTGACTTTTTCTTGGTTTTTTCCTTCTATCTGGAAGATGCTTCTCCTAATTTTAGAGTGCCAGTGTCTATTAAATTAATGGTCAACCTATTTCCTTCGTTTTCAGAGAAAGGAAAGAACATGCTGAGAAAGCAAATGAAAGTTTGCTTGTTGGAATAGATGGTTGAGAGGATATTAAGACTACATATCGGGCAAGTGCCGTTCACATAATTTGAATTTCTTTTGCAATTAAAATTGTTAGTGAAAACATACAAAGCATTGGTTATATGTAGTTTAATCATATCTAAATATATTTACTTCTTCTCTGTGTAAAGCTACTTACATTTCAACCTACATACTACCCAAGATTTTTCATCACTTATTTATACCTGCTAATGACACAGGCAGTGACCGCTTCCTTGTAATAAAATAAATAAAGTAAATACATTGCAGGAATGTAGAACGGGCAGTTAGCATTACACAGTATAAAAGGTCTTAAACATATTTTTTTGTATAAGGGAGCTCTGCATTTAAGAATTGAACATGGTATTGTACTTCTACAAAAAAATTTCCTTCTATGATTTAATAAAGGAATAGGAGAGAGCAGGACATTTTCCTAACGGCTGTGAACTTAAAAAAATCTGATTTAGTAGCTATGAGGACTATAATCTGCTATTATTCACTATAATTTCATGAATTCATGGACTGAGTATAGGTCGAAAGGATTTTATATTTGCAGGAGACTCAATATTTAAGTAAATCCAGAATTATGACATACACATCCCCTAAACCCATGCAGCAGTATCTGCTGTAATAGAAATATAATTGATATGCAAAGATCTGTTTGCAGTTTTGGTATAAATGATTCTGTTCTGCATATTTATTCCAGGGATACTCAATGCAGAAATTGAGATTGTCATTGGTTGTATTGGTTACACTTTAGTCAGACTGAGACAGGTATTCAAAAAACAGATTTGTACTGTTCCTGCATACCTTTAAATGAAAAAAAAACCCCAACTGTAAAACTCCATTTAAATATTTCCTGCACTGATTTTATGTCACATTTTGGAATATACTAACAGTAGACCTATGCACCATTATATAATGACAGTATTTACAAAAAGTTGTAAGTACATAGCAATACAGAAACTTGGCAAGTATTCAAAGGTCTGGTAATGGAAAATAGCCTCCATTACTTCAGTCAGATTATATGCAAAACTTTGATATATCTTTTTAATGCCTTTCAGAATTTACTCAGCATTTTCCTTTTTACTTTTATTGAAGAGTAGAATTATTGAATTCAAGTTGCTACAAATATTATTCAGTTTAGTCTAGATACAACTTTTATAAGGAATGTCTTGTCATGATTTTTTAAGCCTGTGATTTTTATAAATGTCTAGTTAAATTAATCCACTGCATAAAGAAATATTCTTATAGAAGAATATTTCTAAAATATTTCCTAATATTTCTAAAATCTTTCCTAAATCAGAACTAAATTGTCTTCATTCTTTCCCAAATAGATGCTTCTTGCCACAAGGCATAACTTCTGTCAGTCCTCCAAAGCTGTAATATCTTCTGCAATAAATACAATAGGTATTTGCCTTGAAAAAACATAAAAAAGGAAGAAATCCTCTTCCTCCAAGACCAGCAACTAAATGTGATAAAAGCACTGAAAATACCTCCTAAATCAAATTTAGTAATGAAATCTCTTATTGAAGGAAAGATATAAAAGGTGTTATGAGGGACAATTTTCAGCCAGCATCATTAGAAGATCAAGGTATCACCACTACATTCTGAAACAGGCTCCCAAACTCATGGTACCATTGAAATACTACCCACTTAAGATACTTTTAAAGACACTTTAAAGGTATCTTTCTTCTAAAGAAAGGTATTTTCCTAAACACAGAACAGTTAATTTTGATTCTCTTCTTCATCTTTCTTTAGGGTGTTAATTTTTTTATTAAGTTATTGTTTCTCAAGCAATAGGTCACAAAATGGAAAAGGATATAATAACAAATGATCTTTTATCCACTGGAAATATACAGCTTCCAAACAAAAGAGTGAGCTATAAGACAACATCCAGGATTCACATAGCATGCATTAAAAAGACTGTGGGCCATGGCTGCCTTTCCTTTGCCAGGTTTGAATTCGTCCATATTTTGCTAGGAATTAATTACATGTCTATGATGTTTACATTTGCTTTTTTCAAATAATTTTGTATTTAGTAAGTAATAAAAATTTTGTTTTAAATACTTCAAGAAAGTAAAGAAATAAACGTAGCTGGAACTTCATTTGGATGCCACTGTTGACTTTAGCAGGAGTCATACAGCTGGACTGCAGACAGCAGAGAGTGAAAATAGACTTCTCGTTTTGATCAAGGTCTGGATAACAATACTTAAGCACCAAAGCACATTAGAGCATATGGAGGTAAGGAGGGAGGAAGAGGAGGTGGTAAAAAACAACCCTCACCCTAAGAAGATCTTTTGGAAAGCTGAGATGAGATAAGATGAACTAACAAAGTCAGTGGAAGTATGGAAGGCAGTTACTAGCAATGAAACAATTATATGCATGAATGACCCTGAAGCAAGCCACAGTGACAGCTGCACCAAAGAGCCTGGTGAGGCAGGTTCTGCCCCATTCACACCCTTCTGATTCCACCAGGAATGAAGGAAGAGTATGGCCAAAAGACAGCATGTTGAAGCAATTCTAGGGCTCGTTGTTCAAACAATCCTAATCTTGTAGTGCTCTGAGGGGCACTTGAATGCAAACACCTCAAAAGCTCTATTTCAGACAAAAAAGGGGAGACTTTGCATTATTCAGAGGAGAAGAGACCTGGTGCCACTTTAGCATATGTTGATAATTTCTTTAGTTCTGCTGGAGAAACATCTTAGAAAATAACTAGGTAGAATATTTGGCAAACTTAGATGAACATGTGCAGGACAGGCAACCAGAGTAAAGGAGATTCAGGTGTGGACATACCATGTTTAAATGATCACCTCATAGGGGTTTTTGGTTTCTTTTGTGGAGGGGGGAACTACATTTATAACCTCGGACTCAATGGCCCATCTTGCAGAATGACAAGCTCCTTCAATTTACCAAGGTATTTCCTTGACAAAATCACTACAACACAAGAAATGCAATGTAGTTTTGAAATGTTCACTTATTGGGAACCAAGGGCCAAGTTCCTGGCTGGCCTAAATTAAGATTCCTTCAAATCAGAGTGATGAGACTCAAAGAGCAAGAGCGTAACTCTAAAAAAATATGAGGAAAGAGTGATGGATGGGAGTGGGGAGCAGGACTCAAGTCAACAAAGCAGTCTTACTTTTTAAAAATGGCACAGAAAGTTTCTATTCTAAGACCTTTAAGCAAGAGAGAAAACTCTATGCTATACATTTAAATGAGCGAGAAGGGGGGAGGAAATGTTTATGTAACTAAATTTAATAAGACCAGGTCAAGAAATGTGTTGGTCATGCAATGAGACATCTTGAAGCACTTATTAAAAAAGCTAGAATCCACACAGTTCTCAAACAGTTGCTGCACCAGCTTTAAAATCTGCAAGAAACAGGACATTTGGTAAAATGAAGGAATCAGACCATAAGTAAAACATTAAAATGAATGTATTCAATCCTATTTTCTAACAAAACAATCACTGCCAAAAAGGACAAGTTGATACTTCTCACTGAATCTGTGCTCAATCCATAAACACTTTTAAGGAATTCAGGAGCCTGCGTCAGGAATTCAGAAGGCACAGTGCAGTACTGAAGGGATGCTTTAATCATACTTTGACTTTTTATCTCAATGCAAATAAATAGGTAAGAACCATTGATATTAAAAAAAACCCCAAACCTAACAGACTCCTGAAACCACAGATAAAAAGACCTACTATCAGTGGGACACAGAACTGGTATTTAATTCTGGAAGGTTGTTTTTTTTTTTTTTTTTTAAATCCTTAAGAACGTCATCTTCTGCCGAGCACTCACAAAAAAAATCACAAATTCTCCTTTTGTGTCATCAGTTACAGTGTCTCAATAGATGTCAAAACTGTAGAACTGGAATACATTTCAAGAGCAAGCAGCAGGAAATGAACCTTAAGAAATTTTAACTATGTACAGTAGGGTGAAAGGATAGAAACAGGGGCTTATGTTTTATTAGTTTTGTCCACGAGAAATAAAGTACTTCACTTATCCATAAAAAGAGTGCAGGCCAAAATCATAAAGAACATGTTAACACCGCTAGCTTGTAATGGATGCAATCACACTATTACTATCTACATTTTTGTTTATTTTTCAACAGATTGGTGTCTGCAAATCATGCTGTCTTACATTGCCGTTCCTCTGTAACCTTAACCATTATTCCTACTGTGTAAAGTGAAGCACAAATTTAAGGTGACAAAGCACCAGTTGGCTGATGTGAAGTATGCTACGAAAGCAGAAACCTCTGAAAGCTTCACAGCCATTATGAAATAACTGACCTATATGAAACTGCTACCATGGTTCACAAATTTATTGTCAGGTTCCAGCCTCTAGCTGTTCTCTGATTGTTCTAAATACTTGACAAACTGAAGCCTTTTCACTTTCCGTTGAAATTGCCTCATCTCCCTGTCAGAGCGCCATGGGGGACTCCATTACTTTTCTGACTTCTTTCCCCTACTGACAAGTCATTTAGCTGGCTTCTTGTTGTGAAGGCTGTCCATGTCAAATTAGCCAGGGCCCCTATTGTCCTTATTACCACTCGAAAAGCCATCATGAGTAATGCTACGGGGTCCCTCAGTTGTCATCATTTGTCAGAAAGAAAGGGAGTGTGGTTACATATAGCTGACAGGTAATTTCAGTGTCTACAATTACCCCAATTAGTCTTGTCATAAACAATTCGATAAATGCACACCAATACAAACAGATAAACACACCAAGGTTTCTCACTATTAATGTCATGTAATGGATAAATCAGTGATATAATGCTATATTTTATTTCTTTAAACTATCCTCAGCTGCAAGCTGGCAGTTGCTACCTGGTCAGCACAAATTGTACTATCTACTTTCATTAGCTCATCACCACAAGAGAATATGAAAGGCTGTGACAAAATTCATTTAGAGAGAGCGCAAAAGAGCAGATTGCCTAAAGCAGGTGTTATAACAAAGATAAAACAAAGGTTTTCTTTTGTCAGTTCAGTGCCGCAACAAGCTTTAAAGGAGACTATTTTGTCCTTAAAAACAAACATAAAATATGAGAGAGACAGAAAGAGAAAGCAGTGAAATACATTCCTTCTGAAATTAAGAACACGTGCTTCCCACCATATCCCAAGTCAATCAGCAGGTGGGTCTTCTAACAATATACAATATAAAGGCTGATTTTCAGAGGGGGTCACAGTATTAACTGAATTCTCTCCACATAGTTTTCCTATTTTTTTTTTAAATACACCTTGCAATACCATACAACTCCTGAAAGATTTGATAATTATTCTACATAATCTACAACATGTTCCTACATAAGAATTATTTGAGAATGGATTTAGTAATTCCAACTCACTGGACAGTCCGTAGTACTGTGTTAAAGTCTTTTGGGGCATAAAATATTGATAATGTTGACTGCTCTTCTAAAATGTCAGGTAGACCTGTTATAAACACAACACTGAAAAAGGCAGCTTTAATAACATCCATATTAAGCACTGAATTACGAATTGCTAAGCTTATCCTTGTGATCCACCTAAATAAACATTGAAATCTTGACATCTCTAGAGTCCACAGCACCCTGTCTGTTTGCTGACCGCAGGCTTAAGTGATGGCTGAAAAACCGAACACAGACATGTTGTTGTAGGAAATTGCTTTTGGCAACTATTTGTTCAAACTCAAGATTTTTTTTAAACCAACACTAAGAACCCACCAGAAAACAGGACAGGTCTCCCTAATGAGTAATCTATTTTAGCACAGTCTTGTCTAGGCATGACAGTTTACTGAGAGGCTTGAAAAACTCGTAATTACCAGTGTTACAGGGCAATTAATGTATATTACACTGCACTACTCATGGCAGCAACTGTCATTTTCTCAATAAAAATGAGTACTCTTCAGCTAAAGGTGACATTAATTGGGACTTTAATGACTATGCAGAGGAGCTGAAGCCAAATATGAACAAAACAGCGATTCAATGAGCGACTTCAGAAACGAGAAAATTGTACTAAAATGAGATTAATTGCTGTTTAGAAAAAGGAAAGAACCTAAAAAGCTATTAAATTGCAGGGTTTGGGTGCCCGGGTGATGGTTGTGATGTTAATCTTGCATTCTCACAGCAGGCAAATATTCACTAAATTCAGAGCCTTTTGACAGCAGGAAAAATCATGTATGCTTAACTTCAATCCATCAAAAATATATTTCAGCTTTTATCAGTGTTCTAAATACTTCTGCAATTTCAAAAATTACTGCTCCATTCCTTGGCTGTCATCATGCAAATGCGAACACTGTCAATATTGCTATGAAAAATTCCCTGGCTTCAAAAGACCTACTTCGGTGATAAAGAAAGAAAAACGTGAAGATTAGAATTGCAAAACACACACTACTAATATAACAGAAAGCAACAATAAGAATTTAATGTTTAAGTTGTGGAAACTGCTAAAATAGAAAATGATGGGGTGTTGTTTTATAGTGTGTGGGGAAAAAAAAAATCAAAGAATTCCCCCACTCTCCCATAAAATCTTTCAAAGCTTATAACTTTATAGATAATTACTCACTGCAAATAATTAGGACATAATTTTGCAGCTTGACTTCAGGTGATATAATTATTAAAACTGCTCTGTAGTTTCTAAAAGCCTTTATCCATGCTACTTAATTCTTTAAAGCAATTATATAATTGCTTTTTCTTTATAGCCTTTTTAACTGTCATGATGACTGTATACATAAAACATTGCACTTAAACTCTGACATATAAGAGGGATAAACATAGCTCTGATTCACTTTGAAGTTATATCTCCTGTAACTTCAGATTTTAAAACAGAAAATCAGTTTAGTCTTTCAGGTTAAAAACTGCATATGGAGTATTCACATGTCTTAAGAAACAAACTCCCCTCTTCCACCCAGACCTGCAACAGTTGCACCCTGAAAGAGACAAAAATAGAGCTGATTGTTTGTTACAATTTCCTGTTCCGTAATAAATTCTGTCCGTCTCTGCATCTTCGTAATTAAGCATCCATCTCATCTACACTTTAAAAATCTCTAGACGCATTAAAACACACATCCCCAAGAGCTGCATCCACTAGGCAATATAATAAAGATGATGACAATGGGGAGACTCTATCTTCACATCGGCAGGTTTCAAAGACACAAGTAATAACATTATACCTATTAGCAGTTCTGATAGCTACATTCAGAAATTCCACTATATGTATATAAATGTCTTAAGCACAAAAATCATGGGCAGTTTCAGTTAGGAACTTAAACCAATCACTGCGTGCTGAACTGGATACACAAATTGTCATAACATTAATTTACCTACTTTGCATACAGTACTTTGATGATTAGTCAAGACTGTTCATTACGTAACTATTACTTAGAGTATCTGAAAAAGGCATGAGTTAATGTTACCATAGTAACATTTATGAAACCATATTTTGTCAGTTGGTTTACAACAGTGTATCTCCAATGAAAGAGTTCTTTTAAAACTTTTAAAACAAAGTTTAGAATTTGCTTATGCAATACAAGATCATCAGGTTGAATTTAATTTGTAATATAAAGCTCTGACCATGACTAACAGCCAATCCCAGAGTATGCACATACATTATTAGCACCTATGATACTTTAAAAATTTTGTGTTAAAAGGTTTCTTGTGAACCTTTCAATTACTAGTCTCCTAGCCATCTCTAAAGAACAACATTACGTACTTCTGCGGCCAAGCCTGGCAAACAAGCTGTCACAAAGGAGGGAAGATTACAGGAGGAGCCACTGACACAAGAAGGTGAAATCACAGCCCAATGCAGTTAGTGGCTACCTACTCTAGTTGTCTCTGGCAAAGCAATGATTTAATCTAGAGAATGATGTAAATATTTATTTTTATAAACTATTTCTAGGCCACTATAAACTATTTATTGTTCTACCCCAGGCTGCAGGGCAAGTAAAAGTTATGTGTGTCCTTGTTCTGTTAATATTTTATTCTGAAAGTGGACAAAAAAATCTGTTTGTTTTTCACATGAAAACTGTATTTCTTGATCCTTCCATATTCAAATGAAATACTAACAGTAGTATTGTTCTTAAACTTTCAATTGTTTAAAGTCTGTTCCAAGTTTAGGACATTGGAAAGCATCACCCCAGAGCATGAAGAGATAGCTGAAAAAAACATCAGTTTTTCCTCTTGTGTGGAGATTAATACACATAAACCAGCCAGACTGAAGTATATACAGATCACAGGAGTAAATTACATTGAATTTAAAGAGACTGACTATGCTTTCACAACACACACATACTCACTCCAAGTTTTTTAACAGGATTGGTTTAAAATCCTGTTGACAATAGAAATAGGAATGCATATATTCACTATCGCAATATTTCCTTTTCCTCCTCCTTCTCCTCTTCTTTCCCCAATTTTGTCCTTATTTCATTTTCATTACTTGCACAATATAATTTCATATGTTCTAAGTTTGTATTTAAGAATGCTGACCTGTATGCATTTTTGCAGGTTATTTTGCTCTTCTATTTTATTAACAGCATGAACTTTTCGGAATATAAGTCATGTCCAGCTGAAGCTTGTCATAAAATCAGAAGGCATTTTTTCCCTCTTAAATAGTGATAATTTTTTCCCCATTGTATATATTTAGAAAAAGAAATTTATGAATTGATGCTCTAAAGTACATTAAGGATATATACCTATTTAGAAGCTGCAAACAGTTCTACAAACTCCGAGAGAAAAATTACAGTGATCAGTCTACACGATAGAGCCAACATGTACTTTAAATTTTTAAAAACATTTAAAGTATTTTCTTGACCTGAGAAACAACTTAATAGAACTTCATGGTAAAAGTAGCAATATTAAACCCATAGAGTTGATAATATCAAGATGTTTGTGTCATGATGAGTTAAAAAATTCTATCAAAGCCCCCAAAGAACCGAGAAACCATATAAACCTGAGTGTGGTCGTAAGGACAAACAAAGGCATCAAGCATCTTTTGCTGAGGTAACAGTGAAAACCTGTTACAAACTCTCTCTGAGACTATGCCTGATATGTTCTTACACAGAATTTGATGAGATCAATGGAATTTGCATTGTCCTGTAACATTATATACTAACTATTGACCTGTAAAGCATCAGAATTCAGATGAGTGCACTGTGGTACCAGGAGAATTGCTTCCATATGCAGAAACACACATTCATAAAGTCCATGAGTCCTAAGCTTTGGGCAGTCTTTGTTAGGAATGCAGAAAACCAAGGGGATCAAGTAGTAGGAGTAACAAGAGTAACGTAACGTAAAGCTGCTTGTACTGCCTTCACTGTCTTTTTTTTTTTTTAAGGTTCCATGAGTTTCTGAAATCAGATTTATCTCATTTAATCTCAAAGTGATTGTTTTCTTAGCTATTCTCTGAAATACTGCAGAGCCTCACTCTATCTTCAGGCCTAAGAGTTAAACAGTATCATGATCTAGATCAAAAACACTGGAATAAAAACAAAATCCCTAGAACTCTCTCAAACGGCAGCATTAGTTTCTCTATCAACGTAAATAATAGAGTCTTCTAATACTGCCATTGTGGGGATGAGGAAAAGAACAAAACCAATACTTGTAAAGTAGGATGGTAACCACAAAGACTTGTTACCTGCAGAGCAGACCTCTCATAGGGAGAAGATGATTACCTTCCAGTTCTGGCTATAGTCAGTATGGTTTTGGTAGAACATTCCTCTTGCTACTCTTGCATCTTCTATGCCCAGCATAACCTCCAGACTCATCAATTTTTATTAACCAACAGGTTGCAGTTAAGGCTGGTATCTCAGTTGTAGTTTGGATATGCAACAGAAGAGATGCTCTGAATTAACAACTAGAACGTTAAACTATTGCATTAACAAAAGGTACGCAGTTCAATTTTTTTTGTCAACTGTTACCTGACTGGGTTTTCCACATATCCAAACCACCAAATTTCTATGACTTCAATTAAAAAAGCCAGTATCAATTGTAATGGAAGCAGAAGCATATGCAAACCTCCACTGGACTTGACGCACTGCTTTAGTCTGGGTGCCACAGGCACAAATGGGGGCCCACGGCTTCTGAAAGGCTTCAGTCAGAAAGTGGGTAACTAGCCCACTGCTAGATATATGAGATCTCAGGGTTTTGTTGTAGACTTGCATGTCTTACAGAGGATTTTCCAGAACTCTTCTACAGCTTTCCATGGGAGTTCCCAAGGGCCTTGAGCTTAGCCTCTCTAAATCTTATGTAGGAGAATCTTACTTAGAAACTCTAATTTAAGTGCAACCTCAGTGAGTACATCTACCTTACTGATTCAGTGCATTGCAACAGGTCTTCTTAAATACAGATTTGCCTTGCATTTACAGGAAGAATCTTGCAGTATGAACTTGAGAACATCACAAGAGTGCTTGAAGAGGTGTCTCTCTGATGAAGCACCCCATTTGGGATGTGGGTCCTAGATCCTCCAGGAGCTAACTCATTACGAGCATGTAGTGTGCATTCAGAAGCTGAAAGTGGTGGGAACTTCCTTGCTAGTAAAGGTACAAGGACATATGGACCTAGAATCATAATGGACCTCTCAAAATCATGCTTGGGTGTCCTGGTTTCAGTTGAGATAGAGTTAATTTTCTTTATAGTGGCTGGTATGGGGCTATGTTTTGGATTTGTGCTGAAGACAGTGTTGATAATACAGAGATGTTTTAGTTGTTGCTGCACTAGTCAAGGACTTTTCAGCTTCTTGTGCTCTGCCAGGTGCAGAAGCTGGGAGGGGACACAGCCAGGATAGTTGATCCAAACTGACCAACGGGCTATTCCATACCACATGACATCATGCTCAGTATATAAAGCTGGGGAAAAAGAAGGAAGGGGGGACATTTGGAGTGATGGCGTTTGTCTTCCCAAGTAACCGTTAAGCGTGCTGGAGCCCTGCTTTCCTGGAGATGGCTGAACACCTGCCTGCCCATGGGAAGTAGTGAATTAATTCCTTGCTTTGCTTGTGTGCGCGGCTTTTGCTTTCCCTATTAAACTGTTTTTATCTCAACCCTCAAGTTTTCTTACTTCTGCTCTTCCGATTCTCTCCCCCATCCCACTGAGGGGGAGTGAGTGAGCGGCTGCGTGGTGCTTAGTTGCTGGCTGGGGCTAAACCACGACATTGGGTCCTCCCTTTTTCATGGTGCACAAGTCAACAACACATGGGAAGACAGATGAGATCCACTGTCCCCCAGGTATGTCTCATAAAAGTTCAAACTAATGACAATGCCTGTACCCTGACAAGTTACTCTATGTATTTCATAACTAGATAATTACCAACATAGCTAAACAGAGCTTTTCACTCTTTATTCTTCTCACCCTTCTTTCTTAATCGTTATGGTCAACATGATCATCTCATCAATTAAAAACACCTATAGCCCTCCCATCAGTCTCCATTTGGAGTTCTCTCTGGAGCTCCTCATATCTGGCATGTTCAAATCTGGCTAATTCTTTCTTCAGGGTATCTTTATTTCCTATTTTCTTATTTCATCTACACAGATGAGAATCCCTTAAAAGTGCTCACTTCTTCTCTATTGCAGCAAAATACCTTTCTATGAACTTGATCAGTGCAGTCTGCTCTGCTCATCTCCATCCAAAACACTTTTCCAAAAAAATTGTGTGGCTATTTAAGTATGTAATTTCTTTCTTTGTGTCTGGAAAGTGGAAGTTCTGCTACAGAGGAAGACCTGTATGTCTTTCATGGTTCTGTCATCTCTCTCTTTTCACTAGCAAACTGTCAAATCCCACACTGAATTGGCAAACCACCTTTATACCCAATTGCCTCTCAAGGTTAGAAATAATTCTCAAAAAGCATTAACAAAAGCAGTTTGTTATTTTCCTCTAAATCTCTCATCTGTCAAAACATATGAAAAATTTAGCAGGCTGCTGATGTACTCAGATCAGTGAATATTATGCTGACCAATATTATCTTATTGCCTCTTTGCACTGCACTGTAAACATCTGTTGACTCTTGTATTATACTTGAACGTTAAACTCTGTAGCACAAAGTATCTCTTGTTCTATTCTTCAGCAATTTCTAGTGCATTTTATTAGGATTTCTAGGTGTAGGTTCAATACACGCAGTAAAAGCTAACTAGGGTGATGTGTAGTAGAGCAGGGAAATAGTTCACTTCAAAGCCACTTAATACACTAACAGAAAATCTCCAAACATGAAATATAAAAGCAAAGTTGAGATTTTACTCTTAATTCATACTGCTTAGAGGAAAGACATAATATATTTTTAAAAAGCATATTCACATAATAAAAATGAGTATATCATCAAATTGAAGAAGAACAATGATATACCAAATTAACTGTTCCAAATTTTGTCTTTCATTCTGGATAGTAACTACTTTGCTTCAAAAACAACAACAACAAAACCATAACAAACCAAAAATCCCAAAACACAACCTCCCAGATATCTTTACAATTCCTTTTTAATTCAAGGCAATTAAGAGATTTCTTTGACAAGTCTTTTATATCTTATAAGTATTTATATCTCATCTTGTGTAAGAGCAAACAATCTTTTTTGTTATCATAAATCAGTATAAAATTATGTTTAAATACTCCTCATGTTTTTCGTAAACTTTGAGAGTCAATAACACACAGTGTTCCATAGTTTAATTATATATCATGTAAAACTAAATTAGAAGTGCTGTATTTCAAAAGTCATTGTTAAAGAGCAGTAGGAAAAGGAATTTTTTTTTTAATGTTATAAAGGCTTTCTTCTCTTCATAATTATTTCTATTTCTTTCTCTGCAGACTTGCTCTTTAAGAAACTGGATTACCTAGGACTAAGGATAATATTTGAAAGTGGAGTTTCTTTACCTCAAAAAGAGCATTAAAAACTCAGTTAAATTACTCTTTCTGCAATTAACTATAGAAAAAAAAAAGGTGTGACACGTGAAAACTATGAATGTGTGAGGACAATTTTGGGATTTTTTTCCTATTTCTGTGCTTTTATCCCTTGGCTCACAGGCTGCAAGAGCCTTTCTACTTTGGAATTCAGGAGACAATGAAAATTTTAATATTTATGGTAAATAAACACTAATATGTGATAATTATTTGCATAAAATAATTTAAGCCAAAACAATGCTTGTAATGTTTTTAACATATAACTTAATACAGTTATTCATTGCTACACATGGATAACATGTTTGTACCTCTATTTAATTCTACTTGTTAAAAATACTTGGAAACATTTATATTGAAAGCCTGAAATTTAATCTTTGTATGGTGCAAGCTTGTCCTAGGTAAAAAGATGAGTACACCTGCAAAAGGTAGCAGGATTGTTGCCTGCATTTTTTTCCATGAAAATGGCAGATATGACATCAACTTATCTCACATAAAATGACTCATTAGTTGGGATGAAGTTCAGTTAAAGCCTATGAAAACTTACATAATGAATACTGGACCATATTAAATTTCAGCACATAGAGATTTCCTTAGAATTGTAACATAAAGGAGGGAAAGCAGTAAAGTTGATTCCTGTTCGCATTTCTTCTCAAACTTTTTTATTAGCACTGAAGAGTTCCTTTTCTTTACTAATTTTAGGACATGGAACAGAAACTGGGACCTTTAGCTCCCACTGAAGTTTTCTTTCAAGTTTTCAGTTTGTTACCAGATTTCACATTCTTCTGGGATAAAGCAATTATGTGGCACCCATATTCAGGAATTATATATTCATAGGTTAAAACAAATGCTATCGCCTTATTAAAAACTGAACATTCAACTTGGTATTCACATCCAATGGAAAATATCAGCAACTCACAATGCTGATGACGTTTTAAATTATACAGTGTATTATATTTTTTTAATTCTGATACAAACAACATATAATCAGATTTACACAGTGAATTTTTGGTAACTACGGTTTGAAAGAAAAAACACATAGTATACATACAAGAAATGTGAGAAGTGTTTATATATTGTCTACTATCCCAAGGTATATTTATGGCATTTACTTTTCTTAAAAACTCTTTTGATAGACAAATATAGAACAGCATTTCTAGAAAAGAATAGATTGAAATGGTATAAACATTTTGAAAAATAAGAATCTTTGTAAACCTCATATGTGTGTTTCATGTAGAAACATTTACAGACGTTATCAAGACATATGTGCAATAGCTACTTTACGTTCTGCTGATCTGTTTCCAGATTTCTAATCAGTATCAGATTAATTTATGCTCACATTTCCTGAATCACAGGCATTTTTGAGTCACTAAAATTCATTGTAAAAAATGAAAAAAGTCAATTTAACTATTTTCATATTTTTAAACATGGTTAAAATTTGTATTTTTTTAGAAGGCAAGGATAATCATTGATCTGCTGTGATAAGAGTAACTCTGAAATAATTCTTTTTACTATTTGCCTTTTCTGATGTAACTGCTCATTTCCCCATTACCCTAAGTCATGCAAAACAAAAAGAAAAAAAAAGGCAAGCATTTCTAGAAAATGTCTTAATCTGGTCAAAGTAAGCCTCTATGGCTTTGGTCCACAGAAGCTCTATTAGTTTCCTGGGCTCCATAGTGGGATAAACTATTTCATGCATGAAGGGATCAGCATTCCTTCTTCTAATCATTGCTATTGTACCCATTACAAAGCTCTCTGAACACCTCCTATTGATATCACACGCTATCTTAATCACCCCTCAATTAATAACTTTATACTCATATTTCAGTTCTGCCACTTCTACATACATTGCTACTTGAGGATGATACTGAAGCCTGAACTGAGTATGTTGAGATTATAGTAATTTTTCCACCACAAATACATTCTTACACTAAAAGTGTCCAGACAGCAGTTTCCAGTGAATAAGTGTAACAGCTTAATACAATGGGTAATCCTCTCATAGTGCCATGACAGAAGTTGGTGCCCCTGCCTGTTGTGACCATCCTGTAATGTTTAGAAGCAGAAACTATTTTCCTATGTGCTTTGATAAGCAATGCAGTAGCTGATATTGTTTACATAAAAAGTATCGGAAATCTCTGATAGCACCAGCTAAACCTTTAATACCTCAAAGCTGTTTTTTTATACCCTGGGTTTGCTGGCACACTATATTACATTCTTCTGAATCTAATATAAGTGGTCTCAAAGAGGAAAGAAAGTTAGAAGTCAAGAATTTTTGCTTTAGTTTATTAATATTTTAACTCATTTGCCAATTAATCTTGCCTGTCTCTGCAGGTAGAAGTCACCTGTACCTTTCTAGTCAGCTTGCTGCCCACTTTTTGAAGATGGTGGGCCTTAAATGCTAAGGGAAATGCTAAAGGAACACAGACAGACATCATGCTGAATGTTCTCACTTGCAGAGGAAAATAGAAGCAGTATCACCTGAAGATTAGTATTCTCTTTATACTCAAAATAGGGTAGGAAGGCTCTGCAGAGGGATCTGGACAGGCTGGATCGATGGGCTGGAGCCAATTGTATGGGGTTCAGCAAGGCTAAGTCCCGGGTCCTGCACTTGGGCCACAAAAACCCCATGCAACGCTACAGGCTTGGGGAAGAGTGGCTGGAAAGCTGCTCAGCAGAGAAGGACCTGGGAGTGTTGGTTGACAGCCAGCTGAATATGAGCCAGCAGTGTGCCCAGGTGGCCAAGAAAGCCAATGGCATCTTGGCTTGTATCAGAAATAGCGTGGCCAGCAGGACTAGGGAAGTGATCGGGCCCCTGTACTCGGCACTGGTGAGGCCGCACCTCGAATACTGTGTTCAGTTTTGGGCCCCCCACTACAAGAGAGACATTGAGGTGCTGGAGCGTGTCCAGAGAAGGGCAACGAAGCTGGTGAAGGGTCTGGAGCACAAGTCTTGTGAGGAGCGGCTGAGGGAACTGGGGTTGTTTAGCCTGGAGAAAAGGAGGCTGAGGGGAGACCTTATGGCTCTCTACAGCTACCTGAAAGGAGGTTGTAGAGAGGTGGGGGTCGGTCTCTTCTCCCAGGTAACAAATGATAGGACAAGAGGAAATAGCCTCAAGTTGCGCCAGGGGAGGTTTAGACTGGATATTAGGGAAAATTTCTTTACTGAAAGAGTGGTCAAGTGTTGGAACAGGCTGCCCAGAGAGGTGGTGGAGTCACCATCCCTGGAGGAGTTAAAAAAAAATGTAGACGTGGCACTTCGGGACATGGTTTAGTAGGCATGGAGGTGTTGGGGTGATGGTTGGACTAGATGATCTTAGAGGTCTTTTCCAACCTTAATGATTCTGTGATTCTAAAAATCAGGGATGTACAGATTCTCACAGGGTGAAAGGCATGGTGTGACCAAATTATCTCACAACACATTTTCAGCTTAAATTATTCTCCTCTTGATGCGATATTAAATCATGCAGTCTGAAGTCCTGCTGGGAGAAAGAAATAACTAAACTGCATTTAGCTTTTTAAAAGCTTCCTCTTATCCCCATTCAATCAGCCCTTAATCTTCCCGGAATATCTAACTTCCAAAATTTACACACTGTATGGTACAACAAACACCAACATCCACTGTTCCCCAGAATACAGGTAGCACCAGAAATCTATGCAAAGTCTGCTATGCATTCTTCCAGGGTAAGTAAGTAGATCAGTATTTGTCTCTTACAACTTGTAAATGCCTAGCAGTTTTCCAATATATATAATGAATATAAACTTACATACAAAAGGCTTGTTTTCCTTAACTACTTTCTATGGACCACAGATACAGTCCAAGCACAGATGAGAAACACAGGCTTAGATTACAGACAATAACATATTGCATCTACAACTGTAAAGCATTTATGTAATAAGCCTGTGTTTAATAAATTAAGGATAAATGAAAACCAATTAAAATGTTTTAGTGAAATGGAACCAGCAGAAAGGCAAGATGCGTGGCCTATTGAGACCTGACTAGTGTGCTGCAAACTATTTAGGAAAAATAAAAAAAAAAAAGGTGCTCCCCAGTATCTGGTAATTACGCTTGTGAAGAAAGCCTAAAAATACATAGAAAGCATAACTAAGCATGGGACATCTATGCATATCATCAGATAAAGAGCAGTATTTTTCTAATCATTGAAAGTGGACTTTGACAAAAAGTACGGCCTGTCGGGAGATGAACATATGAATGGCTCATACAAGGAACTTGGGCACGGAAAGGAAGGACTTCAGAAAGAAGATATTGCTTACACAGCCCCTAAAGTAATCACTTGGGGAAAACATATGGGCGAGTGTAAAAGATGACAATCTAAGACCAACAAAAAGCATGAAGAGAATTATACAACACCACAAAATTCGTCATGGAAATAACAGGCTGCAAAACAGAAATTGTTAATTTTAAATTGTTACGGTTTTGAACTGGAAAGAAATATAATTTTAGAATAGTAATACAGTTTCAGTAAGGTACAGCCTATGTTCAGAGATAAGTTGTTCATAAGAATAGGGACTCCACAAGAGTTAATACTGTGGATGGCTGCTCCCTGGCAAAATGGAAACACTATACAGGCAGCCTTCAGGAGTGGAATAATGAAGAAAAACTTTTAGTAAGTATGGCCTGCATAGTTCCTAGATTGTTAAAAGGTATTGTGTAAAGTCACATAAAAAACTATAGAGGAAGAAAAGCCAAAACCACCATAGGTGACTACAGATTTAAAGATTATTATTGTGATGTTGGTAAATATAAACATATAAGTTATTTTTGTCATCTGGTTTGCCTTAATCAAGAGCTAAAAAATCATTTATAACTCTGTACACAAATGCCATGTTTATATCAGTATCATATGCAGCTTGCATGAAAAAGTATACATTACAATGAAGAACAGCAATTCATGTAATGGTCAAAGACAACCAATAACAAAACCACCAAATTCCAGTTGTCAAACATAATTTACTATGTATATTTCTTCTCTTCTCTGTTAAAACAGTAATTATTAAAACTAAAGTGATATGGGTGAGTGTTTATGACTTCTTCTTAAAAACCCTGACTTAAAGCAGTGTTCATTTAAGCTTAAGGTTAAAGAAAATCATGTAGAGATCTCTGTGCGATGGCCTAGTGACTTTATATCCTCTTGTCAAACCTCAGCAGTTTTATTTGTAGTGATACATGCCGGAGAAGGTTGGAGGTTAAAGTTGACAGGAGGGCCAACAGGAAAGCCAACCAACTTCTTTCAAAAGATTACAACCTTTAACATATTAGGATCTGTTGGCAGTTACTGCTAACTTTGTAAGTCTACATTTGTGTACTCTTCTGCGAACTGATCCCCAAACTCCAGATCAACAGGATTTAAAAAACCTCCTGTTTACTACATTCCTTCAATTATTCCTTCACAATGTTCTTACTGTTTAAACTATTAATTTAGGTTTTGGTATTATATTGATACTTAGCTCTTATCATTAGTTTTCAGTAGAACATTAACAAGTAGATAAAATTTTTTTCCTCATTTTCTTCAGCCTGATTTTCTGTCTCACCCTGAAAATTGAAGAAAAGATTTCCTAATCTAGGAAATAGGACATTAAATGTAATAGCAGTGCAGTCTACTGGATTAAAGCTCTTCAGATTTCCCTTTCTCCCACTTATTTCGACATCGCTTCCTCTGTGACTTTCTTAAAAAAAGGCAAGACAGATAAAAGTGATAAATAAAATCACACAGAAACACTGAACAGTTGAGGTCAAAAGGGACCTCTAGAGATTGTCTAGTCCTGCTCCAAGCAGGGTGAACTAGAGAGAGTTGCTCAGGGCTTTGTCCAGTCAGGTTTTGAGTATCTCCAAGGATGGAGACTTCACAACCTCTGTGGGCAGCCTGCTCCACTGTTTGACAGCTCTCACAATAAAAAGGATTTTTCTTATGTTTCAATAGATTTTCCTGTATTTCGATTTGTGTCCATTGCCTCTTGTCCCCTCACTGGGCACCACTGAGAAGTGCCTGGCTCCATATTTTTTACTCCTTCCCATCAGGTATTTATGTACATTGGTAAGATTCCCCCTGATCTTGTTCTCTAGGCTAAACAGTTGCAGCTCTCTCAGCCTCTCCTCATGGGAAAGATGCTCCAATCCCTTCATCATCTTTGTGGCCCTTCACTGGATTTGCTGCAAGTTACTGTCTCAGTACAATCGTGGATCTTATGCTCTATCTAATCACTTAATCTAAAGGACCAAGTTATTACACAGGTCAAAACTAGTACTTGATGGCTGCTTTATTCTTAATTGCACTGAATACAGTGCAAGTCTTTCCACTGACTTCAAACAGAACTAGACCTCTGCTAGAGAGACAATTCTATGTAAAAGATGATAATGTATATTTACTGTATACACCCATGATGGCCACAAGAATATTTCAATACAAAATGCAATGATTTTTTTTTTCAGTTATATGCACTTGATAGCATTTAGACAATAAACAACTCTTCTCATACTGTATCTGAAACCTTTAACTTGCAGGTGTACATAAACCATTCTACAGTTATCCGTTACTATAATTCTACAGCTTTGCATTTTGAAATGAATAACTACTCCAGAAACTCTACACGTTACTGCTGTAGAAGAACAACATAGCAGAAAAATAGTTTATGCTTAACTTTTATATTTTATACAAAGATAAATGCAGATCTACGTCAAATTTATTTTTTTTTAAGTCTCAGACTTGACTTTTAAGTTTCTCCCACTTCTCCGCTCCCTCTTTGAAAACCCAGAGAAGAACATTTGGCAAAAGCAAAGATTCTGCATTCCACATCTCATACCATTTAGCTGTTGCTACAATTTTAATTATGCAAAACTCAATGGGCTCTAATAAAATCTGACTAGGTAATTAATACTCTAAAACATACAGTGTGAGCTACTGAAAGGAATGTTCTACACGAATTCCCTCATGTCATAGAAAAGACTCATGCAGCACAGTGTATTTCTCCATAGGTAAAAAAATATCCCATGATGTTAACAGCTTTTTCCATTCTATCTGCAATTAACCAAGGAAACTTAACACATTCCCTTGTTTAAGAAGTTCATTTTTCTACTAGTTTCAGTTCAGACACATTCACTGGTGTGTATCACAGCAAAACCAGGGAGAGAGTATTATAGTAGAGATGTAAGAAATATTTATATCAACAGCAAGGCACAACTTTAAAATATTATTTTACTGATATGCACAAAAAGGACTATGATAACATTACAGTATTATGTTTAAATTTCATATTTTAGTTACATTTATGTAACTCAGACATACATACGTACACTCAGACACATATAGATATTCCGAGATAAGATCTACATTATGATGCAGATGTTCCCCTGAGATCTGCACATGAAGGGGATTCTCCCACTGTGCCAATTCCATAGAATCAGCCTAATTTTGTGGTCTGTTCAAGCCAGGGAGAGGGCAGAAGCTGAGCAGGCTAAGGGTCTTAGTGCTATTACATCCTATTGGTCTTGTGGCAATTAAATAAATAAATCTAAAAAATCTACAAGCAAGGGTATTAATTTTCAGAGCTCCACATGATGATTTTACAGAGAAGGGCCAGAAAAGCATAGGACACAAAAGACAGTATGGTGTGCTTTTACAACTGGGAAAGTCTTTTCTGTAACAGTGAAAACAGACTGTTCTCTCTGAACTTGTTCCCCTGGATATTTTGCAGAGAAGCATGATTTGAGTGGTAGTTTGACATGATTTGTATTTTTCCTAGAATCCTACCCTTTATCTCCTTAACACAAGCCAAAAAACATCTGGAACTTTATGTTGTTTTCATAACGTTTTATGCCAAAGCACAGACAGTACTCCTGGATTCTTTTTCTCTTCCTTGACACACTATAAATGGTGATAAGAAAATGAAACTTATGAGAAGATCTGTGCTTAGGTTTACACTGTTGCTACAAGAGTAGAGATTTTTCATAACAGAGCGTATTCATACATCTGTATCTGCAGTGTCTTTTACCCTGAGTTTTAGGAAAACACCTTATCAATTTTAAGTGTGACTTTGCAATATTTTGATGCAGTATGAGGCTTTTACAGGTAGTGAATTTTAAATATAGAAGCAACAAGTAATTTGCTTGGGAGTACAAAAGAGAGCAATGATGGAACGGAGATTCAAAGCTAAATTTATAGCCATTATAGCTTACCCTGTCCGTTGTCCAGAGGCAAATGCATGAGAATCATTGTTACCGAGAATCATTGTTACCAAGAATCATAACGTGTAACAGTGTAAGTGAAGACCATTACTCTATCTTGGTCTTCTTATTATTGGCATCATGAAACCCTCAGCTTGTATTGACGCTAGATGTGCTAACTACTAGGCAAACACGTAAGGAGCCAGAGTCTGCCCTACAAGAAGTCAGATTAAGCTTTCAGTCCTCTGATAAAGCACATTTCTCTCTTGAATTCTTCTCTCTCTTCATTTTGAAGTAGTGTCACAAAATGTCTACTGTTTTTAATAAAGGATTATCATCAGTAAGCAGAGGTCTTTAGATCTAGGAAATGTGATTTTTAACAAAAGAAAAAACATTTAAAAAATAACTTCATTACACATGAAAAAGTAAAAATTACTTGCCAAAAATTAACATACTGTATGGTAGTAATTTTTACTCAGTGAAAGCTTAGCGTGCTTACCAAAGTTTACAAAAGTCACTACTGAAAACCAGTCATCTCTGGTATGACACGTGGCAACAAAGTCATAAAAACCCAACTACACAAAACTTTAGTGAGCAGAAAACAAATTACTAGTAGAAGGGGAAAGCAAGCAGACTCAACATTTGACTTGAGCTTCTATTGGACTTACAAGTCCAACAGAAGTGATCAATAACAATGCTGCAGGAGCCCATCAGCTGCAGATTGGAGAATATCAGATTGTAGAGTATATTCTACAGAAACATTACCACACCTAATAGCCCTACCACACCAGGAGGGGCGAGTGGGAAGAAAGGGACACAACAAGTTGAAAAGAGAACAGAGTTTGATGACAGCATGATGTGAGGCACTTCTTTCTCAAAAACATGCACACCATATACAGAAAGGTTGCCAAAGCTAATCGTGCATGTGCTCTGTGATGCTCTTGTAGTTTGCGTAGTTCTGAGTCCTCAAGCCTCAGGAAGCCCAGCAACGCAGAAAATAGCGAGGCATTTTTACGCAGAACAGTGCCACACATTTTGTACATTCTCAGCAGTATCTTAGCTATCTTTCTCACACGGCCACTGCCCAGTGGCTGTGATACAGAGGCTGTGCTATTCATTCCTGCTCCAGTTCAAGGTATGTGTGCAAGCAGAAAACAAACTCTTATTTTTCTTAAAAGAAAAATCACCAACTCCAAGAACAGGGATGATTTTCCATTTCTGTGATCAGTCAGTGACAAAGTGAACACTGATATGAATTAGCAATCCAAACTTAATTTACTAGAGGATATAGCAAGACCCCGAATACTGAAGTCATATTTTCATTATGAACATGTTTTATAATACACTTGGGCCAGCAATTACAACTACAAAACTGATCGAGTTTTAGCATTTGCTGAAAATGCACTTTGGTGAAGTTGATTTATCTGTAAAAAACCTTGCTACACAAAGACAACTTGCATGCAGATTCATTTGGTACTTGGCTACGACAAACCAATTGGTCAATGCAATTGATGTGTGTGCACCAGGGTGAGAGAAAACAACTTACAGAAACTTCCTCAGAAAAGCACGAGGCTAAGCAAGGGAGCAAAACTACTCTAAAAAGACAGCAGTCAATGTTGTTTATAAACCACTGCTTATCACATGCAAGTTAAGTTGCTCCTAGTTTGCCAGAAGTGGTGTAACTCAATAGTGCAGAACAAGTGCTTAACTAAACTTTTCGATACACGACACAACTAAAAACATTACTAGCAAATGCAATTTTTGATTACATGAGAAGGAAAAAGCAGAAATTGGAAATATAATTGAAATGTATTTTCACAGTATGTAACATAGACACCTATGATGAGTAGGAACCTACTGACTCTACCAAATAGGCAAATTAACTTCTGCCAATGTCAGTTATATTGTTCTGTGGGTAGTTGTGATAACATAATTTACACTGAGAAGCTAAATGTTCACCTTATTAAAAAAAACCCAAAAAATCAAAAAAACCCCCCAAAACAAAAAACCAACTTGTTAAAAGCATAACAAACTAAAAAACCCCAAACAGGTAAAATCACTCAGCTAAGAAAACCTGAAATATCCTCTAATATGCTATCCATAGTCTGTGTGTTAAAAGCTAAAGGACATACATCTACACACACAAAATAAAGCTATCACTGCTGTGTGGACTGCAGAATATTTTCACAGCTATTTTTCCTCATCCTTGGAAACATACATTACTCTTAATACAGTAACATCCTGAAATTTTATAACATTTTGGATTTCTTTGAAAAGAAAAGTCCATTTTATTGTTTTTTTTAATTAAATCTATTTCCCCAAAAGGTCTTTAAAGGCTCCACAAACTACCTTGCATTTTATTATTGCTGACAGTTATCTAAACCACGCTTGAATGCCCTCTTTATCCTTTAGTGAACAATTGAAAGATCATATGCTAAAAAGACTTGTGCTTTCTCTTCTTCTAGCCCTATAATTAAGGCATTTTAATACATTTCTTCATAGTCATTAAGAGAGCACAATGTTAAAAATTAATGAAATGAGACAATTTTGAGTTTAACAACCATAAATACATACAACATAAATTTGTCTCAATTGTAGATATGAAAAAAAGCCTTCTTGAAATCACATGATGAGATTACCGAATTGTCAAGATTTTGCTTTTGCTGTCTAAGGGTATTTAAATGATGTATGGTAGCCTGACGATACTACAGTGTTGTTACATACCCTACAAGAGAGGTAAACATTTCTGTCAAACATTCAAATTCCATTGGTTTTAGTATGTTTTTGTTTACGTTATATATATGCGCCTATAAAAAAGTGGTATTGCCGGATGATGCTGAAATGGGGGAGGAAAGAGAAGAGAGGAAGCAAGACAAAGACATATGAAGGGAAAAATGATCATAAGTCAATTGTAAAAAACTTGACATATAATGTAAAATATCACTAATAACACCTACTTACAGCAGTACTTTAATAATGCTTATAATAGAATAAACCACAAGATTTTCTTAATTTGGATTTTTTTTTCTAAGAAACAGAGATCACTATATTAATGTATTACACATTTTTGCAACAGATATGTTAATGTGTTGGGGTTTTTTTACACTGTGAAAGGAAATAAATGTTTCTAAGTACATCATCACTTCTATATACACCAATTAAATATAGGGTGCAACTGTACTATAGCTACATTATTACTGAGTATTTCCAAAAGGTATTACTAATGAGCAAATTATACAGTTTATCTTTTAAAACTAAGTTAAGTTTTTTGAGGTATAAGTTCTTTATGCTTTCTCAACTAAATGTTGAAAAGACACAGTACAACACAAAGCAAGAAGATTACAGATTTTTTTTTTTTCCTTAAGATAGACACAAAAAGAAGAAGAAGTTGCTCTCCAGAAGATTTTTTAGGGTTGTCAGACTGTTATATTATAAACAACCTTATTAGTCCTTTATAATTACAATAGGTACCTCTGGACAAGATCGAGCAGACATGACAAATGCTTCTGACTTCTTTTTAAATCGAACCTGGAAGGTCATCGCTGAACAAACAGAATGCTATACAACTGGGGCCATAAATTGTGAAAGCTAACAAAAGGTAAGTTTTTTTGATATTAAAAATGAAAATTATTCTGTTCAGGCTTTTCTGTATAAAATCAAGAAATAAGAGGATGAAATAGTTTAAAAAAGATAAGTAGCTAAAGAAAAAGAAATCCTTACAAACTTCATTATCACACTTTTGCTTTCGGCAGCTGAACCTTTATTTTAGTATTTATGCAATGTCTTTAAAGTAGTTGCTTTATTTTACAAATATGTTCTTAAAGATAATTCCCTAATGAGGATTTACCCATGTTTGCATTTACTTTTTTTTCAGCATTATGATGAAACAGTGGACAGTTAAAAAAAAAAACAACCAGCCTCAAATCTATGGGACTTGCTTGCTGTTATCCTCAAATCAAGCCAGTAAAAGGATAACATACTACTGTGCATTTTTCCTAACATTTTTATTTTGTTTTAGGATCATTTAACAGTACTGGTAGTTTTGGATTAAATTTAATTTGTATGGAGACAAACAGTAACTTAAGTGACTGGAACTGGAAACCAATTGATGGATCTCACTTTTAAATCTCATATTTCAGTTTGGAGAGGAAATGTAAGGATTGAATTAGAAAGCTGTAAACTCCTGATGAGAATTAGTGGTATAAAACAAAAGAAAATGAAACCTTCAGTTATTTTCCTTACAGTTAGGCTGAATGAAATTGTAAATCAACAAAAGATTTGGATAGCACTCAAATCAACAGCTTTACCTAATAAAAGTTCTAACAGAGCACTGAGCATACCATTTGAAACAAATATGAAATAAATATGAAATATGAATGACTTTAAAAAGAACCATATGAGAAGCAAAACAGTAAAATCACCAAAATTCAAGCAAAGGAAATCTGAACTGAAATGTATGATGGGCAATTAAGTACCTATTTTGACAATTCTAAGTGGTCAAGTTTTTAAAGTATGACACAGAAACCTTAACCTATCTATATATGAGTGATAAATGAGGCATTTTGTGTCATTACATTCCCATAAATCACTTTCTTTAACTGCTGATGGCTTTTATCAGGTCTAACCTTTTCAAGCTTCTATCAGAGTGCTAACATTTTCAACTTTGACACATACGCAGTTTACAAATTCTGCAGCTGATTAACTCTGGACAGAAGCTCAGTGCCATCATTGTCTTCTTCAAGTTGGGTTACAGCTTCAGTGTCTCAAAAACTCACATGCATCCTTCGTATGCCAGAAAATCTCACTTAATGTATTGGCCTGTGTTGCAAAGGATGCAAGATCTTTCTCCTTTTGAAACAAATAAATGAGAATATACTTTCAAAATTACTCTTCTACAGAGAGCCTGAAATAAGCATACTTTTAATTATTTTAAAATCAAGTAAATAGTACATTCCAAATAAAGAGATACAAATAATGTGATCAATTTTACATGACTTTATAATTTAAACAAACTTGGGATCAAATCAACTAGATTACATGAAAAATGTTGTGGTCAAAGTCTCTGACGTAAAGAACAATAAAAAGCTGAAAAAACCCTAAATATTGCAGTGTAGTATATATATATGATATTACAAAATACTGCAATTATAAACTGATCATGGTCATGGGCCCTTAAATAATTTTGTGGGCTCCCTCGCTAAATTCCTCTCTGAACCATTTTGTAAATTTCAAAGATCATAAATTGCAATATCTTGAAACTGTAAATGTCAAAGATTCAATTTCAGCATTACAGCACTTAGAACACAAAATGAATTTAACCATGATAAACTCAGAACACAATAAATGCAACAGCAGAAAAGAAATACAGGGAATAATGCTTTATCATGCATAAGTGAACCCAAAGATTTCAAGGAACACTTATTTCTGTAGGAACTAAAATTAAATTACATATTTGCATGACACGCTCAATTTTTGCTACAAATAGCTGATAAAATAGTTGATAAAAACCCATCTAGGTGTCTTTCTTCAAAAACATTTTAACTTACTGTCCTATTCCAACAATGAGAAGCCAGCAATACAGTAGTTCTTTCTGCTTTAGTAGCATCAAGACATAGTAAGAATGTAGTAAAGCTTTAGTCTAAACACCTGCATTTTCACTATTTTTTTAATTTAAAAATGTGTAGAATACAATTTAATTCCAATGTATTTCACTTATTGAAACAAGCAGTGAAACATTCACAGAAATGCATTTACAAGACGTAATTGATCTAGACACTGAAACAAAGCTCAAGTTTAAAGAGATACTGTCTTTAATAATATAAGTCAGACTGAAGAAATTTTCACGTTGGTTGTGTGACCACCGGAAGCCTGGTACTTCAGATGGTATTAGTTTTGATAAGAGCTAACTAGACATCAGACCGAAATAATGAAACCTGAAAAGACAGGCTTGGACCATGCAAATAGGAATGTCCGCAGAGGCTCTCGTGCAGTTGATTGTCTCTTGTTGATAAACAGCACATCTTAGAAAAACAGTGGATGAAGGACAAACTTTTTCAGCATCACAGCTAAACCAGTCTTGTAATGTCAATATTTAAGGCCTATCCACGAAAAATTAAAAAGTTCTTTATTTCACTAATAATGTCACACATCAGAGAAGCTGTGCAGTTACACTTTGACAATTCAGATGTAAATCTTGGAATGTCTGTAAGTATTCATAACAAAGGCATATTTACCATTTAAAACAAAAGGACATGATTTCTTGACGTTCATATGAAAGACTAGTGATGGATGAGAGCATGCTAACCAAATGACAAACCAGAAGGAATACAGATGCTTGCTATTTTGATCAGGAGAGGGAAATGAAGATCTCCTTCCTAAATTAAGATATAAACATTCTGAAATTATACACACAAATATAAACATAAGTTTGTATAACACACTGTGTATGCATAGGAGCTTGGTATGTTCTCAAGTAGACATGCTACAAATACTAACTAGAATAACTGCCAATTTACTTAAGGTCAGAAGAAGCCACATATAGTAAAGAAAATCAAACATTGGCTTTGATCAATTACAGTTAATTGCTTATGAATTTATATATTCAGAAGCAATTTTAGCTTTCTTATATTAAAAGCCCCCAAGTAATGAGAGAGAATAATTTTACGGGTTTTTTTTGTAATTTATTTCCTACTGCCTTAGTTCTAGGTTTAAATTATGCTTGTGTGAAATTACACTTATGTAATTTAAAATTGCATAAAATCAATGTAAAAATTACTGAAAACAAAAATGTAGACTGTTTATGTGGGATGCAATATTGCAAGACAAGTGTGGAACTTCAGAATCAAATTTTTATTGTAAGCTTTTACATTTTTGATACCCAAGTCATCTCATTTCAGTGTCTTGCTTTATGTGTACCCAAAATGTATCAAACTAATCATGCATGTTTAACAAGAACTCTTAAACATCAAGAACTTTGCTTACTGAGCATGAGAGTCACAACCACTGTCAGAGAGACAGCCAAAACTGTTAAATTTGTATATCTGTATGCAGTGGCAAGGTTCAACGAGGCCCAGTGATACTTTCACAAAGTACTTGTCAAATGATGATAATATCCAACTCCTTGAAATCAATCTTTCTCTTTCTCCTTTAAGCAGGTAGCAACTATAAAGCAGATCGCTCTGATACCTTTTCCATTAAAATTCTGTAATGAGTGAGCAACTTTTTGATATCCTCAAGAAAGAAAACTGGTCACTCTAGTTCTGAACAGAGAAAGAAAAGCCACTTTGTTAACTGGAGGACTATTCATAAAACACCTGTTTATACCTTGCTGTAGGTATGAAACCTACAAATAAAGTACTAAAAAATGAAAATAAATCCAGAATAACTGCATTTAAAAAAAAAAAAGTCCCCCACATACAGTTCTCAAGAATTTACAAAAAGGAACATTATATAATCTATAGAAAAGTATGTAATTGAACATAAACTGGTGACACTGAGGGGGAAAAAAGGTATTTGAATTAAGAATATTCTTAATGTAAAAATATTTTTATTATTGTTAAAATAATTTTCACCTGACCCTTTGAGCAGAAATGCATTCAAAGTCAAGAATTACATAAATGCATGTTTGAAGCGTAGTGTGTAAAAAAAATACACTGACACCAACAATCACTTTGCTCTGCTACTCAGAAGCCCTAGTAAGAGACATCTGATGGTGTGCTTAATGCAACTTATCCAAATACCCTGAGTGCCTCCTTTAATGCAAGATTAGTGTCCTAGGAAAGCAGATTCTTGTGCTCTGGCAACACAAATCTGTATTGTACAATTGCCCAGAATAAACAAAACGTGGCCAGTTTCGACATATTGAAACTTTTCAGTCTCATCTTTAATCAAGAGAAACTGCTCTCACAGAGGCTGAATGGTAACTTGGGACTCCACAGTGACACCGTATTTTTTTTTGCCTAAGCCAAGATTTCGTGCAACTGTGTGTAAATGTGACTGCTGTCCATTAACCAGCCAGGGACTACTGAATCTACTAATTTTATACCTCAAATTTCTCTTAGACTGTGCACTAACCTCACCAGTCTCATGTTTTTACATGCTTTATTTACTGTGACTCCTATCCGTAATCAGTTATTGACATTATTTACTTTTTTCCTCTATTAGTACAAATAGTTTTATATTCTATATATAGTAGTTTACCATTTAATATATTAAAGGCTGCTTAAGACACAACTAAATTCCTCCACCTCTTGGACCTTTTTTGAAAAATTTACTGGATGCCCAATATATATAATATTCAATAGCATGTGAGAATAATTTTTATGCAACTCTGATAGTTAGAAAGATAGATAACTCAATTATTAGATCATCTATCAAAATATTCAGATGTATAAGAGGCTACTAAAAAGATTGATGACTGAGAAAGTCCACTGATTCTCTAGCCATCATATTCACACATTTGGCTAGACAACATTTTTCGCTGCCTTCACAAGCAAGCTTCATTACCCATCACTCCACTGAAAAGAGTTTATTATGAGGCTGCCATCTTGGCAAGACTATTATTTAGATGATAAATGTTGAGGGAAAAAGTGTGTCTAGATTTTTTTTTAAGATGAGCTTTTTGACAGATAAAACAAACAGCATCTACATTTCTAATTAACTTAAATTTGGCATATACAAATACAGGTCAGTAAAGCTATGATATGCTACTAGATTATCTTCTGTCTGAAACTTGCCCTTAATTTGTAAAATGTAAATTAACTAATTAGAAGAAAAGCAGCATTATTTGTGACAAAATGCTTCTTCTACTTCTTTGCTTTGTGACATTTATGATCAACTGTAGTCCTTCATTCTAACTTCTAGTAGATGGGTAATTATGCTCATACTAATTTATTAGGCTTTTAGTATTTTAAACCAAATGAAAACTTGAGATTTCTGAAGGCAAGGAAGCACAACACACTGCAACGTGCAGCTGAATCACATACTTGCCAGCTTCACTTCACTCGCAATATTACGCTGTTTACATGTATATGTTGCATGAATATCGGTATGAAGGTACCACTTTCAATATTCAAGTACCTGACTCAAAGGAAAATCTCTATTAGTATTCTTAAAATTTCCTCGAAATCTCTGTATCCTTTCTGTGCATGATGTATAGTAAGAATAATATACTTATGCTTTGCTCCTTAGCACTAAGAGTTAAATTTCACTTTATACTCCTACTACCCTCCTCAATTGTCATTTGAACGAGATTAGACTAGCAAATATAGAATTACTCGAAGGAAGGGGGAGCTGGTCATTCTTGAGTTTCAGCCCAGCAACCTGACCTTGTTAAATAAAAAATATATGATATCATAGTTTACAGGAAAGGATTCTTTTCGCTTTGGTTTGGTTTTAACTATTACTAGGTAGATAAAGACTCAACACTAAGAAATACATTGAAAATGTCAGATGTAAATGTCAATTAAAAATTACAAGGAATTCTGAAAGGTAAGGTCTGTGGGGGGTTGACATTCTTTGACATAGTGGAGTGTCTGCAACCAGGCCTTTGGCAAGCATAGCAGGATCTATGCTGTCAGCTCTTATCGTACATAACTTAGATGCTTGTCTAATCTGAATGAGAAATACCAGGAAAATTGGAGCTGAAGCCTTGCAGTAATGTGGATGGAAGCTGAAAATGCTCTATCTGCACTACATGAGTCTCCTGTGACATGATAAGATTTAAGACAGCACAGAAAAATATAAGGAAAAAAATTAAACAATTAAACTATGTAGTACTTCATTTACTACTTTTTAAGTTGAGAATGTAACAATCTAGCAGTGAAAGAGGCTTAAGTAACAGAATTACATTAAAATGAAAATCCCAATTTCATGTCCATATTAAATACAATATCTAAGGAGAACAATGCATGAAAATATATACTTAATTAATATCAATCATTCAAATGTAAATGCTAATACGAATGCAGTATGGTCTGTTCTTTCTTTGCTTTGACAAAAATTAGTTTTGATACAAAATAAAACAACCTACAATGCTCAGCCAAACAATTAACATAATAGCAATGCTAGGCATAAGCCATGGTCTCAATGGAAAATGTCTTCATGGTCCGTTATTCAATCATGTTAAAGAGGGGATGACTGGTAAAATCTAAAAACATTACTTTTGAGCTAAAGTAAAAAAAAAAATTATTTTTCATAAACGACATGTTGATTTTTATACTGTTCATGTGTCATTAAATAAAGGTAACAATAATTCATGTCAAATGATGTTGGAAATAAGCTAAATGCATTTAGAACATTTGTGAAGTGCAGAGGTATGCCTATATATGTGTGTGTGTGTATGTCTGTGTGTGAGTATACACATATATCTCTATTTATCTTGCAGGAGAACACAGAACTTTATCACCTTCACAAGTTAAACTACTGAATCAGTAAACTAGCAGAAAACAGCACTCTTCACTGCTTTTGATTCTCATCTATAAGCAAACGTACCTTACTCAGTGCTACTAAGGTTAGCAAGTTGGCATGGCAAATTTTAAAAAAGTGAATTACTTTTGAAGAAACTTATTTATAAGCAGCAAAAATCATCATAAACTCTCTCTTCTGTCTACATCAATTTTTGTTTAAGATAAATTTACTAATTCAAGTGGAGCCAGGAGGGAGAGAAAAAGGAGCAGAGCAAAACCCAGCATGTGTGAAAATCTACAAGCATTAGATAGCTAAACAAACCCTAAGTCCCTCAGTGTTGCAGTAAGGTCAAAACCTTTCAGCATTGTACCAGTGTGTCAAAATATGTCAACAAACCATCATACTGCAAGAAGAAGAATGACCTTTCAGTTCTTTATGTTTGGGCTGCCAATGAAGCTTTGGATACTGGGTATGCATGAACAGTTTTCCTAGCCACTTGACAAATGCAACTCCCAAGGTTTCCTCCAAGTCAAGTTGTTATACCACTGGCTTTCAACTCACCAGTACAACTTTTTAAACCATTTGCAATTGGAGAATATTGATCTTGTTATAGAACAGACATCCATAAACCCACAGCATAACTCTGTCTTCCCCTACCTCCTACAATCGGACAACAATTATTACTTAAACAGTCTTCACAGTAACATGTCAAACCATTTTAAACAGCTGAACAGACAAAAACTTATATCGTGTTCTGATGTTTCTGATCCAGCCTTTGCTCACATATGATTCATTCTTATATCAACTGGAAATGAATTTGAACAGAACACTCTTCTCAAAAAACCCTAAGAACACATTGGCTCTGTTTGTGACTGAAATACAATCCTTTGCATTGTTTCTGTTCGCATTTATCTGAAATAAATACCTTTTTTTTAATCTACAGGACTCTATAATTTTACTCAGTTATAAACTGAAGTCTCGAGGTCAGACATAATGTAATAATTAACAACACACTTAATAATGAATTTCCAGATTCCAAGGCTTCCAAAAAGTGTGGTTACTATTTTAAAATTACTTATGGGAAACCTGCTTTTATTTATTCTTTCAAAAAAGCAGAAGCACAGGACAACATTTAGAATACAAGCAAATGGGGGAAGGAATTTAGTACAGGGATGACTTACCATTCTTATTCAAAGAGAGGATGAAATGCTTCTCTTTCACTACGTGAAATTACCTTTAGTTTAATATCAGTGTCAAATATGACATTTTCCTACGGTCTTCCTCACATATAGTAAAGTTTCTTTAGCTAATAACGGCATCAAGCGTTCTCCTGGGACTCTCTAGAAATTACATTCCAGAATGTACATATGCCTTAGTCAGGCTTGCAGAAGACAGAAAATGTAAATTGCTGTATTTGAGTTTATATCTTCTTACAGCAAGTCACTGACAGTACACACACTAATTACTATTTGAACCGTGTGCTGCTGATCTCTATATGCCTCTTAGAAAACAGCGGTCATGCCTATCGGCTCTGACTAACAGACTTTTACAGCCAGGACTCCAATTTTTAATTTAAGTTAGCAAAAATTTAAAAGTTAGACACTACAGGAAAAAAAGAAACAGCAGCATTCCTTTAAACCCTCAAATAATTCACAATGTGTTCTCAGACCCTGTTCTAATGCGCAATCTGTGTTACTTCCTGTTCATGCTCTCCAAATTACCTTTGGTCACACACACTATTCAACAGTTTTTTATCCTCATGGTTACAAGAAATACACCAATGTAGGCCAGTGAACAATGGAAAGTGTGGTATCTACTACATGTGCACAAAGCAATTATACTTTGCACATGCAGTTGTTTTGTTTACCCAGTGGCAGTGAAAGCTATAGGCTGCTCAGTGGATGCCACCACTTTAAAGGAACAAACATATTGAGGGAAGGGATTCTCTAAGTACATGAATCATTTTATACTAAGTTTGTTCAGTATATAAAATAGCTTTTTTCTAAAACACCACTCTGCAAAATCAGTCTGGGAATATGCAAGACCAAACTTGCTTTTTCCTGTTTCTTTATTATTGAAAATTCTCAATATCTAAACACCATCTTAAATTACAACTGTGCAAACCCACTGACAAGGTACACTTTGTACATTTTTAATGTGAAGCTTAATTTGAAGATGAGGTTGCAGTGCAGCACTGCAACTGAAAATTGCTTAACAATACCATTGATGTATGAGCCATAAAAAACCTTGCTAAGCTGTCCCTGCAGAACTCAGAGTAATAAAAAGGTGTTCTTTTGCACTGAGGTGAATAGACATGGTTGACTGCATCTAGGGAGCTGTTCTGTTAAATGAGAAAGTGCCATTTCTTTCCTGTCAGTACAGACCAATTTAAGACACTCACAGATTTAGTTAGCACAGAGCACAGGATTTAATGAAATACACACATAACAGCAAACAAACTACAGCTATGTTCAAAGCTTTCAGTCAGATTGTGTACCGAATTAAACTTACATCTGTGACAGATGTGGGAAAAGAACCTAGAAACTTTTCCAGTCTCACTCCTACTTTTCAGAGAAACAATAAAAAAGCTGAATAGAAAAGGTCTAAAACCGCTCACCTTCATTCCTTTCAAAGTATCTAGACATCTATTTCTATCCACATCTAACAGGCGATGTTACAGGTTTTCTCTCCAATTTCATTTCGGCTTTAAGATCAACCAACAGATCAGGTTTACAAAACCCTAAGCTATCAGTTGAATGTCATGATATTTCTATTGTGAACTGATGCTTCTTCTCCAAATGCTTCCTCCTTCAAGAGGAAAGGAGACACACAGGTGCAGTGTATTGACTGGGAAGCTGGTTCTCACTTGAGAGATCCTCACATAGGCTGCTTAAATCATACAAAACTGATTCACAGTTTGTGCAGCTACACCTGTGTCTTTTCATATAAATAGTTTCAGAGAGCAATGAAAGTTAAATGTCTAACCTATGTGCAACCTGTCAACAAGTGTTCATTAACCCAACTGTCATATTAGAAGAAGCTGCAGTAACTCAAAATTCATTTCAGAAGATGTGATACTGTTAGTTTGGCCAAGCAGTACCAAAATTAAAACTAACAGGATTTGTTCTTTTAAAAAAACCCACAGAAATCTGCCTAATTTCCATAGCTAACCTATCATTAAATTCTGGATTTAGGGAGTAACAAATCTCACTAAGGAGATTTCTAGTTTCCTTTATATGAATGTGAAGTCACTATATTTAAGAATCAAAAACTTTTGTAGTTGTGTTCAATATGAACAGCTGTAACAGAAGATCTGGCAAAATCTCAAAACTATGTCCAAAACAGTCTTACCGATCCACGTGTCAATTCAGTCTAGCTTTTGCAACATTAAAGGTACTTGACTAACAGCTCAGTGAGAGATGTTATTCCATTTTTGGAGTTGCAATATTAATTAGTACATGATAAAATTAAAATGAAGTTAGCTGTGTCTTGGTTTCCTGATAAAACCATAAGAGAAGTTTCTTTCGGAAATGGCAGATTCCAATGGTACACACTATTCTCAAATGTTTTACACATTTTATAGCTCAAACCAAAACATGGATAGTCATTTTGTTCAGCACAAAAAAAAGACAGAAACTACAACTTCAACTTTGCAACGGCAACTTTACTGCAATCAACAAATGAATCAGTGCCTTCATCCTACTTGTCTACTCAACTTTCACCCGATCTCAATCTAGTGAGTATGTTTATGCTCATGTTATCTATTTAAAATTCACTTCTTGGAGCTGCTTTTCTCTGATACCATCACAGATCTCTTCAAATGCACCCTTTCTCCTCAGAATATATTCCAGCCAGTACATCTAATGGACTCCTCCCAGCCTGAGCTGTTCCATCTCCTCTTATTTACACTGATGTGCAAGTTCAGCACCATTTGCATCAGCATCTTTCCTGCCATTCTCACCATTTGCCTAGATACTGTATATACTCAAATTTCTTTCTAAGTCTTGTACTCTGGTTATACGTTTCACAGATTCTTTTCTACAAATTTCCTGTAGTATAGTATCTTCATTCAACAACTGACAGTCTTCCTGAGGTTCCCGTTACCTTGATTCAAGTTTTACAAGTCACTGCTTTCTGGGATTGCCAAATAAGAGCAGGTCCTTCTCATGTCAATCAAGACTGTTGTGGCAGCAGAGCATAATTGTGAACTCTGATGATGTTATTCTCAAGATTTGGTTTCTCCTTCTCTGCTGCCACCTATAGAATCTGCTTTAAAGGTATTTCCAAAGCTATGACTAGCTATTTTCACCTTGGCGTTTCTCATATTCAGCTGAAATACTAACGGTCACCAGACTAGCCTCTGATAGCACACGTTGTCTATTTGTTGCATGTTCACACATTTGTGCTATCTTCTCCCCTATCGCTCAGATTTCATTGATGCTCTCTTGTGAACACTGAGGAGACTTCTAAATTTACGCTTTAAAAAATTCTTTATTAAAACTTCCATTTACCTCACTTACTACCTTGCTTAGGGTTCCACCATGCATAAAAATGGAACTGAAGATGAAGCATCTCGTTTAGGATTTTTTTTGGAAGAAAAATCCTCTAGTAAGGAGGCTTCTAATACCATGATAAGATATAGAAATATATACAATAAAGACCTTTATAAGAATAAAGCAGAACTATTTTAACCATCTTTAAAAGAAAAGATCTTTATATCAATACCATCAACATGTTCAAAAATTCTGTCTGGCATAACTTATTTCCCTCCTTATGTTCCTGCAAATACTCACTACATTTTTTACCTTGAAGATAATTGTTATTACTGTTTAAAACGTAAAGAACATACAAAAAAAAATTATTTAAAAAAACCCAGTGAAACAGTATTGTCCTAGATACAATGACTATGAGCAATAAAAGTTCTTTACACACAAAGCCCACCTCGTTTGTGAAGATTTTATAATAAATTTGGCACCTTGCAGGTATTACATAATGTTACAGCAAGATCTTCCTTCAAAGTCAGGTACTAAAAAAATTGACATATAACTTCTGTACCAAAGTAACTTATTTTGTCATCTAGCATCATTGCAAAATCACCATATGTACCTGCTGCATGTTAACAATTATGAAGTGAATTTTTCACAAATATTTCAGCATTCCAATTTGACATGCTAATTAATGACATTCAAAATGCCAAATTAGTAACATGTATTTTGTTCACATGGCTTAATACAAAAGTCACTAGTGTGTTTTCCAGTAACTTCTTTTAAAAATGCAGTCCTATTTATCTATAAGGAAAAATAACAGAAATGTACCTGTTCCAGTAGCTCCAAAACTGGTCCTGCAAGTAGGCTTGGTGGCTACTTTCATCACCGAATGAGGCTTTGCTTTCAATCCAGTGAATTACGTGTCCTTCAACAGCTAGGGTGACAGCAGAAAATAAAGTGAACTCTGAAAATCAAACTCAACAGCCTGCAAGAATGTGTTTGGGAATATCCTATTTACCCCCCAATCTACCACATAATTAATGTTGCAACAGAGTTACATATTTGTAAAAATATCTTTCAAATATGCACATAGGACACTTTTAAAAAAGAAAGTACCAGAAAATATTTTAATGGATAATTATATCAAATTCAGTTTAATTACACCCTGTTGTAGATATATGCATTTATTCTAACACAAACAGAATGTAAGGAAAAAGGGACTAGACTAAGGTACAATTGCATCCTATTTTCAACCTTACTTTGCTGGAAAGGAGTTGTCAGGTAAGGAATTGAAAACTTCTGGTGAATAATGACAACAGTTAGTGAAGCTGCTAAAACCAGAAACTTCTCACCAATCCAGAGAAGAAGGTGTGAGAACGGCAAGAATGTTTATCATAGATATATATCTGCTTCCTTACTTTTGCAAAATCAGTAATGCTTCACCAGAAAGAAGTTAGGAATAAGAAGGCTTACGTGAAAAAATGTGATTTTGAATTTCTGTTTCTTTCAATGCTGTGGGATTTGCTTTGGTTCATGTCTTTCCTCATTTCTTGGAAGAGTGAATTTCTAATATTAATAAAATTATCTTTTTTTGGTAAAAGGAAAGTCCTCTCTGAAGTTGGCAACCTAATTTTGCAGGAGAAATCATGAGAACCACTCTAAAAGATCATTCTTTCTCCAAGAAGGTAATGTGAGGTATCATTATTGAGGTCTTTAAAAATGCTTCCTTTATTTTGAGTTCCCTATGATATCCACAGCCATGATGTCTTAGCCTAAGTTTGACCTGGGATGAGCTACTCAAAGAGCATGCAGACCCAGACACAATACAGAAAGATTAGAAGAGGCTATGGCAGCACATGATTGACCACAGACTGTAAAATTACTCAGGAAATCTGGGTAAATAACTCATGAAGTCACCACACTAAGCTCTATATGCCACCACTACCCTGCTATCAGTAACCAAGTTAACTTACCATAGAATCATAGAATAGTTTGGGTTAGAAGGGACCTTTAAAGGTCATCTAGTCCAACCCCTCCTGCAATGAGCAGGGACATCTTCAGCTAGATCAGGTTGCTCAGAGCCCCTTCCAACCTGACCTTGAATGTTTCCAGGGATGGGGCATCTACCACCTCTCTGGGCAACCTGTTCCAGTGTTTCACCACCCTCATTGTAAAAACTTGCTTCCTTATATCTAGTCTAAATCTACCCTCTTTTAGTTTAAAACCATTACCCCTTGTCCTATCGCAACAGGCCCTGCTAAAAAGTTTGTCCCTATCTTTCTTATAAGCCCCCTTTAAGTACTGAAAGGTCTATATTGTGTAGGCCTATACTACCACATCCTCCCCCCACCCCCAACACCTTTAGACCCCAGGAGATAAAATAGCTGAGGCATAAACTGTGTAGTCAGTTGAGAAGCAATTTCTAAGAAACATTTGCCTTTCTTACCTACGTACTGAGTCATGAAGAAAAGAATGCAAGGACTGCCATACATTAGTTCAGATCAGGCAGCAGGTAGAAAATGATTTCCTGCCAATCTCAAGTGACTGAAATAATTTGAAGAAAGTAATGCACTATCACTATTTGGACTTTTAGGGGCAAATCCATGCAAACAAATTAATGGCTATTTTTAACCTTCTTTCTAATAGGGTAATATTACAAACCCAGAAATTCTTTTGGGTGTTTCCTAGTTTCCCTTCTCAAGCATTAAAAAAATTAGCTCCTAGTTGCTTTTCTAGTTTCCATTTAATCAGGCTCCTGAACAGTTGGGATATAATCTTATCTGTTTCTAATGTAAAAGTGAGTATCTTAATACCAAGTACATATTGTGTATATTGTAAGTCCACACTACTGGAGAATCTTATCAATGCATATAACTATCTGAAGGGCAGGTGTTAAAAAGAGGGAGCCAGGCTCTTTTCAGTGGTGCCCAGGCAGTGGTGCCCACTGACAGGACCAGAGGCAATGGGCACAAATTGAAACATGGGAAGGTCCGTCTGAGCATCAGGAAACACTTCTTTACTGTGAGGGTGACAGCACTGGGACAGGTTGCCCAGAGAGGTTGCAGAGTCTCCATCCTTGGAGATATTCAAAAACCACCTGGGCAACCAGCTCCAGGTGACCCTGCTTGAGCAGATGACCACTAGACGTCCCTTCCAGCATCAGCCATTCTGTGATTCTGTAATTCCACAATCTTCCCTGTTAACTTTAGACTTGATAAAAAACAACCATTCCCTCATCCTCCCAAGTTCTTGGTAGCTTCCTGAGACCCTCCACAAGTAAGAGGTATGGAAGTGAAGTAGAAGAAATCCACTGAAAACTCTCCAAGTGTGGCTTGACAAGAGTGAATTGCAGATCATTAGGACGGCAAATCTCACCGTTTCAAATATGGATTGGTTCAGTTACAAAGGTATTTTTTATTTTGTACGTATAACCTCTTACTAACATCACTACCATTTCTCTTGTTTGGAAACATGATTAGGAATACAAACATCACTGAGCTAAGGAAAGTCTTTAAAAACTTTTCAGAAGACTCCTATATACATAGTTGACTATCTATTGGATAACAGATTATTGTGCTGAAAGATGGTATCTCAAGCACTTCTGAGTAGTGAAACATTTTATAGTACACACTCAATTCCTTCTATCAGTGTACAAATCAGTTATCTCAGTAAGAATTCCAACTGTTGTCAATATAAAGAACAAAAAACTAGTCATGTATATGACTTTCACACATTGCTTTCAGTCTTCTTATTTTCTCTGATAGACACAACAGTAGGCATCTGCATAGACAGGTGCTGCGTTCTATGGAGGCGAAGCAGAAGTCTTTTGGCATGAAAGTCAGTTTACAAAAACTAATTAATAATCCCTTTACACTTGGACAATATGGATGCTTTTTCTTCCATGGCCCAGCCACTAGGTCATCTGATTACGTTCTTACATGGCCTCAAGACCAGAAAATGTAGATGAAATTTGACATGACCTTCATACCTACTTTTATTCCTTCTTGCTATGCAGGCTTTTAAAAAATAGAGAACTGCAGAGTGGTATTTATATGCAAAGTGATGGCAAAAGAATAACTGCACAATGACAAACCTTTATGCAATGACTTATAGGTGTAATGGTAATACTCTTAAGACTGCTTTGAACTGATTGGGTCTAGAAGTTTAAGACAATTATAGGTATTTCATAGTTCAGTTCTCAAAGACAGTGGGCACAGCAAGTGACAGGAAGTAAGGATTTGGGAGTTCTTATTGTGCCTGGTTTTCTTTTTTTCCTTTTTGTGATAATGAGACAAAAATATGCAGAGACCAAAGAGGAAACACTGGGTAATACTACTTATGATCAAACCTCTCTGACCAAAACTAGAAGTTCTTAAAATTAATTGGGTAACTACTGAGAAAAGAGACTAATTTGTAGTATCTTATAATATACTTCATTTAAGTAGCCATAATATTTTAGCATGAACACTTCTACACAAAATAAAATAATACAAATTCTTTTAAAAGACTTACCTACTGGCACTTCTAAAATAAAGTCTGGTGTTTTGTCATAACCCTTTGCACGAAGCTGATCTTCAGCTATACATAGAGAATAAGAACTATTGTTTATAAAACTATTCTATTAAGTAGGCAGCAGTATAATTAATTTTATTTTAAGTAAGAGTGCAAGAATTACTAATGCAGTCATACATATCTTTCTTATGCATGCAATGCTGTGTCAGATTAAATGAACCTTCATAGAAAACCTGAAGCATGGATATAAAAATGCTTCTTTGTCATCCCTGCATTTTTATGTCTTCATTATAAACATCATTAATTCAAGCTGTCATACAGTATTTTATAACCCCCAAATATTCAAAATAAAGAGGTATATTTGCTGATTGAAAGAAGAGCCTCCCCACATTAGGAAGCTGTTAAGATTAATCCTACCAACACCGCAAATGTAGATATACTGTAGCTGCCTTCTTGGTTTTATTTTAATGTTAGCATCAAGTTGTTAAAAAAAGAACAAGAAAATCCTTCTCTTCCAGAAATTTATTAAAGGAGAGAGAAGCCACAATTTTAGTTTCTCTTGCATCCAGCATTCTATAGAATTTATCAAATTTCAGAACATATAAAGATTTAGAAATTCTGTTAACATTAACAATACAATTCTATTGCTTACAAATATTAGAGCTGAATATTTCAAGAAACAATAATGAGTGAGCAAGATAAAACCACAAATGACAAAAGATGCTTCCTTTAAAAAAAAAAAAAAAAGCCCAAAGCAAGCCCTTAATATTTTCTAAACTATTGTCCTTGATTTCCGATACCATTACATTGGTATTTCTGAAACACCATTTCTCCATTAGAATTTGGAGTGACCTGGTCATTCAATTCCAGGCATGGCTTTCTGTCTTCACCCAAGCTCAACTAATGGCACTACCTAGTAACAAGTAAGGCTGTGTAGCCCCTTAACACCTACTGGGCTGTTGACATTGTCATGCATCCCATTCGCCTTTCTACATCACCTTTGATTAAAATTAATGGTCCATTCTCACTGTTGGGTAGCTTATTTCCAATCCATTTATCAGGTTAGGACAGTAGTTTCATGGCCAATGTTCAGAACTCAGTTTTAGAATACTTTGCGCATATCCTGAAAGGTCAGTAGTTTGAGTCCAAGTAACATTTTAATATCAAGAAAAACATACACTCTTAGAAATCAAAATATTTTATAAGTGCCTAAAGCAAACTTCCCTCCTCTTTCTCATTGAAGAATATAACTCTGAAGTATTTTTTTTTTTTTATAGTGAACTAATACTGAAAGTGGGACAGGAGTAATTTTGGGAAGTTGTACATTCACTTAAGTGTAAACTGCAATAGCTGTTTATTCTTTTTGATAGCTGTAGTATTTCTTTTGAAATTTGAGAGTATTTCTTCACTGTAAGCACACTATATTGTAAATACAATTCTCTGAAATGTAACACTTCATTATATCACCCAATCAGCTATTCAACTTCTCTAGGATTTGGAGACAGACTTGGTTGTTGGCTATTTTTTCAAAGATTGTCAGGTATATGGATAAAAGATTTTTAGATTAACAAGGTTCTAATTTAACAGAACCTATGAATAGACAGTTTTATGCCATAACATAAAAATGAATTAATGTTCTAAGTAATCTCTTAATCTTGATAAAAATAAAGAATAATCCAGTTTTATCCAACTCTATTTAACTGTAACCTGCGCTTAATTGTTTGAAACAGTCTAGAAAAGACAACAGGATGTCCTAAATGAAATTTTCATTATTTAAGAGTGCACAAATGGTAATAGAAAGCTCAGTCTTTTCTATCACATCTAACAAATGCTAGTATCACAAATTCAGAGAAATGTACCTTAAAAACACCCTACTGAAAATCAGGATAGATATAAAAACATTTCCTGATGGGTCAACTCGGCAGGTCTTTGACCTGGAGTTTGCATCAGCATTACTTTTAATATTCTTCAGCAGACTCTTTTTTTCAGGGATGTCCAATTACTTTTAAATAATTTGACCCTAACATATCGCTTGAAAAAGAACATGTTTTTTATTTTAAATCTGTTTCTGAATGTTTTCACTTGGTTTCTCCTAACATTGTGTATTATGATAAACATTCGAAAATATGTTAAAAAACAGGTTTATTATTGATGTGAGTTGTCTATCATGGGTAGGAGCATAATTACATATTACTCTTTCTTCAAGTATTTTGAAGCTTTTTTAACTTTGTGGAAGAAAAAAAGAATAAGAATTACAGAAACTCCCCACAGTCACTATAAAGTATTTTTTTAAACCAAAACCCCATCAAAAGAAAAGAAGTTCTAGCTTTTCAGCCCAGGTATGTTTCATATTGGTCCAGAAGCTACAGAGGTAGCATTCTGCACCTTAAAAGATCTTTTAGCTCTTGCATGGATGAAGAGAAAAATTTAACAACTGCTTCAAGGCCAGCCCATAGCAGCTTTGACAAGTTACATTTATGCATGCTCAGATTTGAAAATTACATTGAAATGTAATAAGTAGTTATTCTACAGATTCCCCATTAATTTAGATTTCCAACAAAACTGGAACTTCATCTTTACCATAACTTTACACTCAATCATAACCGTTTAACACATCATTGTTCTTATACTAGCCTCTGGATGTAACAAAGAAACAAAACATTCTTCTGTTGGTGCATGAATGAGCAGCAACTGCAAATTTAAGATTACAGCAGAAAACACCGATCAGATTTCATGATTTATATCCAGGCTACTACTGAGGGACATCATGGTGGGAACCAAAGGAAGATAAGATTCCAGACAAAGGTCAGTACCTTCCCATAGCTAAAAGCTTTCCTAATATATTCATGGCAAAGATATAAAAAAAATGAAGATCCTACATAGAACCAAGAAATTCCTGGCATTTCAGTATGGCAAGTGAAATTGTTAGCCTGTTTTGAGAGAAAGCTTCCACTCATCTCTTTAATCTCAGGCAAAATGATAAAAGACTTGAGAGCTGTGTTTTTGCTGAAGAGAGGACATGGTATATGATATGCTTCACATGAACAGTGGATTAATAAAATGCAAACCCCATTAGTTTGTATAGGTTTCCAATCAATTTCTGGGTGAATCTGAAGGTGTTACTTCCGATCTGTAGGCCTTGAAAGCTAACTGCTCTAAAAACAGACAAATTACGTCCTGGACCTGAAAAGCTGTTTCATGCTCCAAGACTATACTGGGGCAATTTATATTCACTGTGTCCTTTGACTGTGCTTTCTTCTCCTGTAATAGACTCTCTGTTGCCCAGGTGAACATAGTTGATACAAAAACCTTACTATTCTTGAAGAATAGTACACTGGAATAGTACACTAACATGGAAACTGCAAGAATTCTGTTGCTTTAACGTGTTAAAAAGTAATGGAATTGCAAGTACAGCAATTTAGTCATAAGCCATCTTCAAAACTGGAATGCAGTCTTACTCATAGCCTAACAAAGCCTGAATTTGTTGACCTATAGGAAATACTGTCATCTCTTCTGTTTTCCTGAGGTTTTCTTCAAGCAGTTTTGTAACTAATTTTTCAGAAAGGAAAGGTTTTATTGCAAGGGGTTCAGTAGGGTTCATCTTGCAGATACTTAGGAAAAGCTTTTTTTTTTTTTTTTTTTTTAAAATCACACCTAGAACCTTAGGCACATGCAATGCAGAGAAATAATAAATATAACCCTTTAACATATCTTAGATCATGACTAAAAATAGTTCAGTATACATAAAATGTAAACAATAAATTAAGCTCTCTCATTTGTATCTTTATATTCTAGTGAGTTAACCCATTCTAGATATTTTGATTTGACAGCACAAATTTCTTAGAGCTTATTTCTAAAGACAAAATTGATGCTCATCCAAGGTCATGAAACATTAAAATTTAAATCTGATTTGTATACTACACAAGCTTGCACAAGCCAAATAAAATGATAATCGTTGGGTTGAGGATCCATTAGTGAGTCATCTAGTCCATTCCCTTGTATCGTGACAGGATTGATTTCATTACCTGCTTTGATGGATGAGTGTCAAGTCTAGCCTTGAATTTTTCATTGAGGGTGATTCCATAACCTTCCCTGGCAGCTTGTTTTATACTTATTGTTCCTAGAACTGTTTAGTATTTTAACTCAACATCCCTCTGCAATTACAGCTTAAGCCTATTACCTCTATCTCTGCTCTTATAGCCCAGTAGGAAAAACTACCTCCTCACATTTTCAGAATGTCAACTGCAAGTTTGTGTGCAATAGTTATTCCTGTCTTTTTTTTATTTTTCTCTAAAATAAAAGAGCACACTAACTCTGTTCCTTAATCATACGGACAAATATTTTAAAAATGTTAATACTCTTTCTAATTTCTTAAATTTGTTTAAGGTTTCCGAAATCTTAACCTGACTAGCTTTAGCAGAGATCATAGTTTCTGGTAAAACCAGCAAAATTCCCTGATCACACAAATTTAGTACGATACTCAACCATTAACAAAAGACAGCACTTCACTTTGTTATTGTCTCATCACATAAGGAATCCAAGATTTAAGAAGTCATTGTTAAGTTTATTATCACAATAAGAGAAATGATGCTTTAAACGCTAATCATTGTTTTAATGGAACTCATATACAAGAAACTTAGTGCAGGCTAAAAGAAAAAAATGAAAGTAACTTTCTAACTAATTAATCCTTAAAATAACTTTAAATATAGGGATTGTGAAAACAGTGCTTGCATTGGTTGGGAGGCAGGGGGCAAAAATTCAGCAGACACTGCACAGAAAGCTAAATGAGTGAATCCTCTAGCAGTTCTTTAATACATAAAGCATTCTGAAGCTAATATTTCTTATGCTTCCTCCTAAGTCTCATAAGGCCTAGATTATGGCTAATATCTCATGACACCAAAAGTAATACTGCAGCAGATATTAAAGCATTTTTTTCAGCTACTTATTCTATAAAATATTAATTGCAAGCCTGTGCATGTGCTGTATATATTGGGTATTAGGTAACTGAGTTCCTGCTCAGTTCTAAATCAATAAAAGATAACATGTACAGCATCAATCATTTTTTACTCTTCCTTTACTACCTAATACAAAGAGCATTGAGGCTTACTTTTTTCTTAAGTAAACAGTCACCGAACTCTTTGAAGTTAAGGATTCACTGGCTAGCCTTTACTACAGATTCTTACCTATGAAAGAGAGATTTTTTTCCAAAAGCATTTCTCGCAGCAAGACTTCATGCTCATGCCCAATAGCGCTGATAGCTTTAGGTTAAGGAATGGAAGATTACTTTGGAAAAGAACCAACTTCAGAAAAATATCATACGTAAAGTAATTCATGATAAAATTTATTGGCCTTCATCTGCACGTCAGGAGTGATCAAGGATTTGAACTCTAAGTTTTGAAATGCCTTACAGGGATTTTCAGAGGCATTTAGCACTTTGTGAAAATCAGACTACTGTATCATCAGCATATGTTTTACAAAATTAAGACCCATTAGATCATATTTATTCAGTATAAATAAGGGTAATATTGGCATTTTTGCTTTATCCCCCCCTCCCCAAATTTAAAAGAAAGCATGAGCTTAAAACATGTCATTAAATTCCTTTTAAGTTGCTCTTTACTGACTAGTGTATCAATTGTCTAATTCAGCAAAGAATGAAATAAACCATTTTTTTCTTTATATTCTGAAATTGATAGGCACTACATCCATCTGAAACATCTTAACTGTAACAAAACATCCTTTTAATTGATTTTTCAGAAGCATGAACTAATGTCAGGGAAGGATGAAATAATATTTTATAGTGAAGTCCTTTTCACTTCACTGACGGTCTGTTGATCCAATGTGCTATTCTTAGCAATATGTAAAAAAGTCACCACATCAAATATTTTTAATGTATCCTCCTGGAGGTCAAAGTTCTATTCTGGAAGCTTTTAAGAAGAATCTTATAGAACATCATGATAAAGGATCCTACATTAAAAACACTTATGTTCCTAACTCTGTTTAGAGTAACTCCTGAAAACTTAAACTACAGATCACCTTACCATTAGAGTTAATTACTTAATTTATAGCAACACTTTATGCTGAACAGCAAAAAACTTAATTGTATGGAATAATTTCATATATATACACAGTTTTTATCAATTGAAACTATATATTATGTTAAACTCTACTAGCAGTTACAGAATAAAAGGGGCAAATGAAGAACAGCAAAAATGTAAGAAAAATACTGCAAACAGAATTTATAATGCACCATAAGCAGAAACATTTAGACTTAGTCTATAATAATACCTGTTATTGATGTATGGCAATGACCATGGGGCAAAACTTGTAAATAACCTCACAAGCCATTTTCTACTCATGCAATCTAGCAGCCTAGTTTCCCGTAAGCATCTGAACTATTACTGAAAAATAGCCTCTTGGCATTTACAAAGAGGTTGACTTCATACTTTAGTCCATGCATATACAATTAGATAGTTATATTTAAAATCAATATGCAATCCTTCAGAAGACATTATGCTTTTAAAACCTTAACTTTAAATTGATTTTTAACTATTTTATGCACCTCAAAATTAACATCTAATTCAGCAACATACTTGCAGATAATGCACTCGCGCAGCTTAGTATTAAACTTTTCTGTACCAAAATGGAATTGAAAAACTCCTCATTATTCTCACTGATGTCACTGCGTATTCAATAACTTCACTTGACCCAGAATCTGAAGAGGATAGAAAAGACCTTTTTAGACTGCACGCAATTTATTCTTAAAAACTGTTCATAATTTTACATATGCATTATTATTACTTTTAAACACAACACTTTCAAAAGACTATAGCCAGACTGTTAATCAACAAAATATTAATCTTAAAATTCTGGATATGAAAATTAGTGATCAACAATCTTTTTAAAAGTGTAACTTATTAGATTAATCCACGTTCAGAGAGCTGCGTTTAATGTTGAAGATAATTTTAAGTATTCATTGAGACTATGATTAAAACCACAAAATACAAATACAATTAGAATTCTATGCTGCTGCTGTTAATGGGAGCAGGGCTGACTCTGTAGTAGACACTAGGCAAGTATTTCTAGCGGAAAGAACATATTTTTAAGGGGTGACCACCACATGTATCACAACTACAAGAAGTGGTGTTTTTCATGCATAACTAAACATCACTGTAGCCTTCCTATCCTGCAACTGTACAGTGAAATCAAGATCTTCTCCCAAACTGCATGCAGAGATTTATGCAAGGATTCACTAGGGCTTGGGAGGGAATTGCCTTACTAGCCTGCTCAGCGATAGCAGGCCATGATTTTGATATTGCTCCTTTGATAGCAGACTGAAACAGAAGAGCTACTCATTCAGACTTTATTAAAATAGCTTTGGGGTCGCAGTGATCATTCCTAACAAATTATAATCTTAGTCTGGAATACTCAGTACTGTGTGGAGTTCCCCCAGTATTCTCACTGGATACTGAGGATCTCTAATTAACCATTTCAACGCTACAAAAAACCAAATCCCTTAAAATTCAAGCTACATAGGGCTTTTTCTACAGCTAGCCTCATTTCCTTTAAGAAGAAGAGAAAGTAAAAGAACTGCACTGGAACGCCAGATATGAGTTTAAAAATACTAATCGGTCAATGACACCTGAATTGCACTTGAAAACATTCCAATTAAAACTCACATTCATAAGAAAGCAATGCCATAATGTTGAACACTACCTATGCAACTTACTAATTTAATCACAGAATAGTTGAGATTAGAAGGTATCTCCAGAGATCATCTAGTCCAACTCCACTGCTCAAAGCACAGTCAACTAGTCTTAATAGAAAACTAGACATGCATTTCAACTAATCAAAATCAAAGAGGTTCAATCAGGCATATGAACGTGTAGCCACCAAACTGACAACTTCTTGTGGTCCATCTGATTTTTGTTAAACAGTATAAGAGAAAGCTCTGCAGTGACCCTCTAGCTGACTGAATGTAAAACAGAGGAGTATGAAACGTGTTTTGTGAAGCAGAACTTTATGTCAGGTTAAAGCTAGACACATCTCTTCCACACAGTCTAAGCTCGTCAATTGTGCACCTAAAATTTTATGGGAAAGGATACTGTTTGATGCAGTCCACCAGTGGTCCATAACAACAGTCATTCACAGTACACTGCAGACAAATAAGAGAAGTAGTATAGTGATAGGCAACTACAAACCGTTATAGTTAAACAGTATCTTAAAAACAGTAATTACTTTTCTTCAAAAAGGCTATCAGATGCTGTTCAGATTTAATCACAGAAAACAAAAACTGCATGCTTTTATTCACTATAAAAGCAAGCTATTAAAAAGTGAAATGCTCTCCTCACAAATATTGCATTGCCATTTATGGTGCACCCTGACCTCACTGATAGTTTATGATGACAGTAATTAAATGAGGTTTAAAATCTTTTACTCTGCTAGGCAGATAACAGCATTGCCACAGGAACAAAAAAAAAAAAAAAAAAAGACAACTGTGACTAATACCTGATAGACTTGATTTGCTAGAACTCCATCTGGAATCTGGGAAGGGTCCCGTAGCATACTATTTATAAGAGTTTTGGAGGCTGGAGAAATAAAGAATATAAACATACAAAAACCCTGTTAGTTCAGTTATACACTTGGCAGGAAGAGACACATACTTTTATAAGGAAAACATTGATGATGTTGATAATTTTGGAAATTATCCAACCAGCAAGTACAAACCTATAAATTTGTAGCTACTTACCCATTCTGATAGGATTAAATCTAAAGGTCTTGAAACACCAAAGGATTTTATTAGCACAGGGTGAAAGCAGGCCCTTGTTTACTTTCTCAGCTTCACTGGACAGTTTGTGCTTCAGAAGCATCGTGCAGCTCTTAAGGAAACTGCTTTGTATAAAGAAAATGTAACTCAAAATAACCTCCATATCCTATGGGAACTTAAGTAAGAAGATATGTAAAAATTCAAAACAGCCTTTAAAAACAATGTTTGGTCTCAACAATCTTAAGAACTTTATAGACTTGATGATTCCAGTTTAGTAGTTTTCAAATTTATTTATTTACTTATTTAGTGTTGACACATTTATTTGACTGTATGTAAAAGCTGGCAAAAGGCTTTCTGTGCTCTCTTCAAATGTATAAATCCAAGACACAAAAGAAATCAGAAGTGATTTTAGGACCATTTGTCAGTCTTTTATTCACTAATGTTGATACTACAATGAAAAAAATAACATAAATCAGGAGATGCCTTTAGTTTATTTTCAAATACAGTCCTTGCAAGCACTGGCATTGTTTTCTCTCCAGATGCTTAATCTGGGTAGTTGCATATACCAGTTAATTACTAATAGTAGTGGAAAGACTTTATTCTAGGAAAATGCCTTCTAAAAACATAAAACATTTCATTTTACAGTTTCTCGGAGAAAAAACAACACTGCTGCACAAGCACAAGCTGCCTCCTTCCTGGGAACAACTGCTGACAGAGTTCAGTTGGTGGTATATTTATACCATTGAATCCTTAAGTGTAGACCAGGCTTGAGACTAGCAAGGTGCCCCGCTTTGCCAAAGACTTCCTCTGTGACTTCAGGCAAATTCCTTTAACCTATGTGTGCTTCAGTCGGGTAAACAAAGTGAAAAACTACTCTTCTCCTGTTCTTCATCTGTTTTGCCCCAAGTCAGGGCCAAAGCTTTGTCACTGTCGTCAGTGACTGAATCAAAAGCCTCAGACGACACTGTGAAAAGGATTCCTGGAACCTGTGACATGAAGGGATCTGCCACATAAGCAGCAATGCTACTACTATTAATGAATGTGTGTAAACGCTCTGCTGAAAGTAAAGGAGACGGTAATTTTAACCTTCTCCCCAAATGTTGTCTCCTAAGAGCATCACATTCAGTTGAAAGTAGTATTTTCAGGAAACTATTTTGTTTAGAAAACTATACCCTAATGCAAAGCAATATAAACCCCAAAATGAGTTTAAAGGTTTTGCAAGAGCTACAAAGAATGGCATCATCACAGGCAGGAGCCAAAGTTTGCACAAATGTTTTTAAAGAGAATGATATACTAAGCCAAAACACTTCCAGATGCATCATGCCGTATTACATATTTGTATCTTATTAATCTCATATGAAATAAGCATTACTTTTGTAAGTGGACAGTAAGAATAAATAGGCATTTTGCTTTAGCTTTTTTACACTGTTAAAAACGCGTTTTGTACACAGGATAAAAACATTGAAAATGTGAACCAGAAGGTGGTGTATATATTTATTTTATTAACACTAAAAATTAAAATAATAACAATTTTGTAGTAGGTAGCAATAATACACAAGTAATAGTTTGCCAATAGAGAAGCTGATAGAATGGTAGAATAACGAAGTGTTAACTGAGGAAGATTTGAGTAGCACTGTTTTGAAGGGCTACTGATTTAAGTATCGTGACTTGATTATGAAAAAATCGGGCTATTTT
>NC_134369.1:39840000-39850000 GCF_035582795.1 Mycteria americana
AAGATTGTTTTAAAAAACCTTTGTTAAAGTTTATTAGGAGCAGCTAAGGAAACTAACTAGTCACACGCACACACAAAACAAGAAAAATCTTGAAGCCCTGTCAAGGATTAGACTCTGAGAACAAGCAGAAATACATGTCCATTTTCTTACAGCAAAAGTTAACAGTGGCATGACATAAGTTGACATATAATAAATCAGGTTGTTTAAAATGTTTTGTAGGGACCTAACAAAAGTAAGTGATGAGGTTATAGAGGATTCAAATATGTCAAACTCAGGTTATGATCCTGCAGATGAATCTGAGTAAACTGGCACCTATTGAAAAGCTGTAGCTCCACACAGCTACAAGTTTCATGTCAAGCACATGATGGCCTTGCATATGTCTTTTCAGGGCTGGGGCCTCATTTAGTTTACTGAAAGAAAGGCAAAGAAATTTCAGAGCATAAGATTAAGGCTCAATGAATACATGCTTCTATAGCAGATTAAGAAAAAGAATTTTGTAAGCGAAATGTGTGCCTCTTCATTCTGTCTACTGAATTGTTTTACCAATCTGAAAAGAAACTCAAAATTAACTGCAAATCAAGGAATTCTTGATACTGAATGCAAGTAAACAGTTCTGTAATGTGGGACCAGCTAAGAAAAGCACTGAGAAAAAAGAGAATCAGCCCTGAAGCAGGGACAAAGAAGAAAGTTCTTCAGAAAAGTAGATGGAATTCTGATTTGGGAACTTGGGACAGGCAAGAGTCTTGAAGATAAGCTTAGGAGTAATTGTATTACTAAAGATTAAAAATATTTATTCAAAATTATTTTTAAAAAGCTGTTTCTATTACTTGAACTTTCAGTTGTTCCTAGCTTTCCTAAAGAAAACAACAACAGGGAATGGACACAGTTGCACCTCCTAAAGAAAAAACACATACTTTACGTTGCAATTCCTAGTCTAAAATTAATCCGAATTATGGGATTCCACTGTTGAAAAAGTGCAGGATTTGGGGCTTAGCATTTGGAGATTACATCTTCAGAGGGACTAGAGTCAAAGATAGAAAATATTCCCAAATCATAACATCCAGTAATGCACAGTGGAAGAAACAGGTCAGTTATTTGTGCATTTTACTAGTCTCTAAATTGGCTGAAACAAGTTTGCACATTCCCTAATGACTGACTCTAATTAGGATGAACAAGAAGAAATGGACTTGGAAATATCACCAAACTCCTTATAACTGCTACCTCCTGCTTAGTCTCACCTTAGTCTCACCATTACATTCATTGCTGTCATCCTATCTCAAAAATGCCCACTGGAAGTACCAGGGGCTCAAAGACAGAAAAGAATCAGTGGTGGCCTGAAAAAACTTCTAACGCTTGGGCACGTAGGCACACAGGTTATCTGTAAGTGCCTACTGCAGAGAATTGTTGTTCCCCCACCACCCACCACATAAAAATACCGCTTGCCAAAATGCCCTGCATTACCTACTGTCAAGCATGGGGTCCTAGCTTATGGAACAATGTATAGCTGTTTTTGTCTCTTTCTGAAGGTCGACATCTCTTACAGCACCTTTATTGTTTTCCCATCTTGCATTACGATGGACAGAAGGAACATTTCATCTAGATTATAGCTGTGGGCGGCAGAGTTGGGAGAAACATATTCTCAGTGAAGTTTTGTGAAACCTATCGTGACTAGGGCTGCATTCATAGCTGCAGCAACTGTTACCTAAATTGAACAATTTTATGATTAAGAAAAGATCACTAATTGATCTGGTATGACAATTACCACATTAATACATAATGTGATTCAGAAAAAAAAAAATTAATTAGACAAGTAATACTGTCACTGAATGATGGTAAAAACTACCATTTTACCTTTGAGGACCAGGTGCCAAACTAAAAGCATATCTCATCCCATTTTTTAAAAAATTTCAAGGAATTTGAGTTAAAAAAGCTAGACACATGCATTACATAGGGAACAGTGATCTGAAAAGAATAAATTCATCTACATACTGCAATATTCTCCTGACCCATCTTCATGGGAAGACTGCAGAAGGCAGCAGGTGTTTTAGCCAAGCAGTGTAAGGTTGTACTTGTCTACTCCAACAGAACTCATGCTGTAAGAGTGAAATTTATACGTAGTAGGGAGTGAAGAAAGGAAGAAATGGACATTCTTCTGAATAGCCTATTTGAGACTGTGCAGTGAACACAGTGAACACTCCTATCTGCTCCCCATGAACGGCACATTTCTTTCACTTTGTCCTCTCTAACAAATACAGAACATTTATATATGTATATTAAAACTAAACAAAACAAAGCAAAACCCACCAAACCAAACACTTCACTGCATATGCTTCTCTTCCTTGGAAGAAAAGAAGAGAACAAACAACACATCACACATATGCAATCATACAGCTTAACACACTACTGGAAGGCATTCAGATAGAGTAGGATAAATGAAGGATAAGCTCCTATATAGAATGGAGAATAAAGTAAATTGCAGGGAAAAAAGGACTAGATTTTTTTTTAACCACCTCAAAGAGGGTTGTTGAGCCACAAAGAATTTTTTGGGAGAGGTATCGCTGCAAATTTAGTGTACATGAATAATAGATCAAAGTCAACTAATAGTTCCTTAAAAAGAGTAAGCAATCAGTAAAATAACATGCACATCATGTGGGCTGGAAATATATTCCCTATTTCACTGGGGAAAACTATTGTTTTAATTTTTAATTAAGAAGAAGTACTATAACCCATTTATTAAATATGTTTTGAATGGCTCCATCGTGAATTAAGGTCAAAATACAATTTCTAAATTCTCAAGCTATGACGTAGGATTAGCTTTATTGATCTTCTGCATGATTTGTAGGAGCCCTCAATCATTATTTTGACAGTTTTATCATACAGTAATAGACTTCCTTTTAGATAATTACAGTTACCACGTTCCATTTCAATCTTCTGTAGGACTTCTTCTTAGATAATCACACCTGGATCATGTTTCTTTCTTTAGTCATACACATGCAATAAACTTTGGATAACAGCACTAATTATTTTAACACTGTAATTTTAAGGCTTACCAAAACAAGTTCAAGGGTTAATTATACAAGAAAACTTTAATCTTTAAAAACTGTTGCAAAATTCATTTTATAAGCAATGAGCATCTACTTTAGGGAAATACAAAGCAGAATAAGTAATATTAACAGACCACAAAAGTTACTTAAAGTTGTTAAGTTGTACACGTCTCTTGTTTCAATTTATACCTGTTTCTCATCCTACCACATCACTGCTGTCAACAGCCTGCATCTGTCTTCCTAATAATCTCCCCACAGGTACCAGCAGGCTGCTCTTCAGCCCCCCTGAAACCATCTCTTCTCCCAGCTGCACAAGCCCTAGTTCCCGCAGCCTCTTCTCACAGGACAAGTGCTCCAGCCCCTTTACCATCCCGGTGGCCCTCCAGTGAACTCACCTCAGTCGATCAACTCCTGCACAGCTGCGATTTAACCCACAAGGAGCCCAGCGTTCTGCTGCTGAGCTGAATCAGAGTCTCAAAGGTACCAAAGACCACAGAGCTGACCATGCTGCAACCACGAAGCAATGCAACAGAGTAGGGCCGGGATGCCATGTCTTCCTCTCCTGCCTGAGGGTTCTACATGCATTTTTTGCATGGTCTGGTCTACCTAATGTTTAAGTATTCATTTAAAAATCAGAAGAGATCTCAGTTGGCAGCATTATATTTTATTGACCTGCTTATTTTCTTGTGATTTTCAAAGAGTGGGTTCCAACCTCCTTAGTCAAAGAAGTGATTAAACTCAGGTAAGTTTATTGCTTGTGGGCTCTATCATCTTTTGGAGAAAGGAGACTCAAAAAAGAAAGAAAAAAAGGAGTTTGTTTTATTTTAACTAAAAGGTTGGAACACCTAACCTAAGGAGAGGTTTCAGGGTCATGGATCCTACATGGGAAAAAAAAAAAAAAATCGCAACAGCAGCCCTCAGCAAATTGTTTTTCATTGGTTTTCAATGCTTTTTCAACTGCTTTTCATTGTTTTCTTTGGTGTTTTTCATTGGCTGCTTAAGACAGTTCTGAGGATGTCAAACATTTGGATCTCCCTTTCAGATGACTCTTCCTGCATTTTGTTGTATAGTCAGCTTTTTAATTGAGATGTCTCAGTAACACCCTTCAGGCACTGCATTCAGCACCCTTTTTAGCTTTTAAGCCTTTTGCTCAAGCAGAGTCATTCTGAAGTAGAGCAAAGTTAAGTCACACAATGCTTTTTTAGCTCCTCCAGTACAAAGGACATGGATGCTGTAGTTTAGGACATGGGCTGTAGTTCAGATTCAGGACAAAATTGGTGGTAAGATGTTCCAGGGATTTAATGCTTGTGCTTCAGCATCGGGCTGCATATATGCTAGGGGAAGGTTTGAAGAGAAGTTTAAATTGGGTTATTTGCAGTGAAAGGCAATTTTTAGAAAAGACAGCAAGGCCCATTCCCACTGCTGTTGATAAGTTACGCTGAAGTAGCAATTCTTACACAGATGGTAGTGAATCTGCTATGGAGGGAATGCATCTCACACTAAAGGATGTTTACCTCCTGTGAGTTTGAAGATATCCATTTCTATAAACAGAAACAACTTACTGTAGTTGAGGGCCATGATCTAAAATCTGAGATGACATTGGTCAAGTAGCTCACCGATGTGCAATGCTTAACACCAAGCATGTTCTTTGTCTACTTAGGACATAGGCTTTCTCTAATATATTCTAGAAAGAGAAGTTAGAATAGTCCAAAGAAAAGTAACTTTAGGATTTGAAGGCAAACAGCTTTTCTCAGCAATATTGTCTCAAGAAAAATTCTCTCCAGCACCGATTTATCAGTGCACTACTGAAGCTGCATTCATCAGACGTTTATACAGAAATGGGAAAACTGAGCCTTGCTCAGTGTTATAGAAAAGCTACTGAATTTTCTCTGAAAAAGTGGACAACAGACTTATAGAGGTTAAAAAGAAAAATTGCCCTTCATTTTGTGTTCATCCATTTTTCCCCTTCTAGCTTAAACAGGAAGCAGGGAATGAGTACATGTGGATTCAGAAGTGTCTAGCTCTCATAAATCCATGCCTGTCAAGTGTGAGATTGAATCCTTGTCTTTGCTTTGACACAAACTCTCTATAGGACTGTGGCCAAGTTAATTAACCTGTTCATGGTTCAACTGTTCCATTTGTAAACTGGGAGTAGTATTTGGACTAAAACTCAGGCATGGCTAGTGAATAAGCTAGTATTTCAAGATCGTCAAGAAGAAGGTGGTGTGTAGCAGTTAGAAACCCAGTCATGTCAGCATCATTCACTTCAGTTGTGCATGCCATCCAGAATAAGTGGAAATAAACCCAAGTATTTTCCCACATACAAAAAGAAAAGAAAGACCAAGGGTGCTGGCTTCACTAAATTAACATCAGTACTCATGTTGAAAGTATGTAGTAAAATCGGTCACATGAAAACTATTCTTTTCCACTGTAGCTTCAGCCTCCTGCTTCTGTTCCACTGCACTTTTCTCATCCAAGAGTTAATGGGATGAAAATAAGCTGCTTGCATGCATCCAACATTGGGACTCTAGAACCACTCCCCAGTTTCTTCAGCAAAAGTTTTAATTCAGTTGCCAATTTTCACTTGTAAGAGAAGTTTGCTTTGAATACCTGCATGAGACCTGTTCTGTAACAGCATCCCTACATGACAAGACTATTACATGGCAAATTAAAAAAGCAGCTTGTTAACAGTCAATCTAATGGTGACAGAAAAATAGTTCCCCATTCCTAAAAAGAGAACAAGTGAAATACTGACAAGCACATCAAAAAACTGGAATGTACTCTAATTTCAGAATCCATTCTGGACATGCGAGCAGAGGAATCTTGTTTCTGTTTTGAGGATGTAGAATTTGTTTTTGCTAGTGCAACTAATCTGCTTTGAAAGCTGTCCCTATCCTACCGGCTTTCCATTCTCACCAAGGCAACTAAAGGAACATAGATGTTTCCCATAGTCAAGAGGAAGATACACAGTAATGAGATATCTAAAAAACTGTATTTTTTTCTCCAGAGAGGGAACTTCTACTTCTGGGAGCACAGCTTAAACATCTGGTATACTTCCTGACCCTGCTTTTGTAAAAATATTCTACATTATCAGTAGGAATACAAAGATAGGAAGATGGAGAAATGGAAAAATTCAGAGTAACTTCAAATGCTTGTTTAGAAACACTATTGTTGGTCAGTATTAAAAATGACAGTTTCTCAAGACTCTGTGTTTAATAATATGTGTGCAAATGCAAAGAAACTGTAATTTATGCAATTTTATCTTTTTGAACAGTGAAATCAACTGTCAGCCAATAGAATGCAAACTCAATGGACCACAGTCAGAAATCACCCAACAAAATACTCTTGGCTTAAGTAAAAAGCTCTTGTTTTCTGATACTAACTGGCTTGAACAAGATTTCACCCATGTGGAAAAACACATGCAAAAAAGTACAACACAACATTGCCAAGACCTACTGCGCACCTGTAATTTTTACTACAAGGCAATTTAAGTTTTTGCATATTCAGTAGACATAAAGTGAAGACAGTGTTATATTCAAGATTGTTTTTACAATCAGCAATATATTGCATTTAGCATTTTCACAGCCTAAAAGACTAGTGATTGGCCCTGTTGTATATCTAGATTTGTTAGGCATACAGCAAATTCTCTTAGATGTGCTGTATTTTAACATAACTTCAGGCTACCAGTCTGAAACCAAATCCTTACTTCTATGGATTCTGCATTAGTGCACTCTGATAATCAGTCAATGGTAATACACTTCCGAAAGATGAAGCATATTCCTACACTTTGTAATAAGGAAAAATGTGAAATAAGACTTACTCAAATATATATTTTAATTCCTGGAGATTTAAGCAATTTGAGATTCTTGTGTAAGAGCTTCTTCAGAGTTGAAAATAATCTCTAAAAGCTAAGTATGAAGCATCTTCTAGCAGAGCTGATACAACTTTGAAATTAATTTTATGTATGTTAAGGATTGTTGACATACAAGGAACTCACATTTAGGTAGTGTTCTCAGATCAAATAGATTATTTATATTACATATGCTGTATAAATATACTAGACAGTTTTGAAGTCAGAGTTTTGAATTACCTTTTATTATACATACTGTCTAAAATTTAATAATTATAGTTGTACTGTGCAATTTGTAATGCTGCAGAATGCTTGTTTTAGAACTGTTTTCTAATTCTTGCCTTCCATCTCTCTGCCTTCACTTAGCAAGTGGACTGTAGATGCATTTCAACAGATGCAATGGATACTAGCACTGCTCTGCTCAACCTGAGCATATACACTTCAACTCATTGCCTTTTTTTTTTTTTAAACATTTCACCAAATGCTGAGTGTAGAAAGCCTGATGATATTGGTTTCTCTTTTAAAGTTGCTTATTCAATAGCTAAGAGAAAGCAGATGAAGGTGGGAGGATATTCGGACCTTATATACATGTTACTGTCATGCTAATAACCAATAGCAGGTAGTCATACAGAAGAAGCTTGAGATTTTATTTTACATTATTATCTAAGTGTAAATAAAAAGAGGGCAGAAAAGGTAAGACTAAAAAAATGTGTAAGTTTTTGCACTTCTTCCTCTTTACGTAGTTGCAATTATGAATTTCTATTCCTGACTAACATCTTTACCAAGGGCCTGGAGGATGCAAAAGAGTATACTTTCCTCACGTTAGCAGATGGCACCAAACTGGGAAGCAGGGCTGCCATTCAGAGGGGCCTAGACAGAGAGGCTAGAGGAATGGGCCAGCAGGAATCTTATGAAATTGAATAAGGACAAATGCAGAGTCCTGTACCTGGGAAGGAGGAACCCCTGGCAACAATGCAGGCTGGGATGGACTGGCTGGAGAGCAGGTCTGCAGGAAAGGACCTGGGGGCCCTGGTGGGTCAGCGAGCTGAACGTGAGCCAGCACTGTGTTGTGGCAGAGAAGGTGGACAACAGCAACCTGGGCTTTACTAAAAGAAGCAGAGCCAGCAGATTGAGGGAAGTGATTATCCCCTTTACTTAGCTGTTATTAGACCACATCTAGAATACTGTTTTGCACCTTGGAATTCAATACCTGGAATTCAATGTCTTAAAAGGATTCTAAGTCTCTAAGTACAGAATTTATCTATTTTAATGACAACATCAATTTTATTTTTCTTTTTAGGATACAGAGATAACTGCAATATATGATGTTACGTTTATAGGGTTTCATTATGCTTCTATAAGGCACCCTCTCCCCTTGGCCCCACAGTTTTGGTTGGAGTTAATCTTCCATACATTGATAGAGAGATTTAATAAAGTAATAGGCAGAAGAATTATTACAGTGCTTGGTTGAATAATAGGTTTTGAACTTGGTTAAGTCAAAGGATACATAGAGAGAGCACATTCTTCAGCATCCCAGTAGAACTTGAAAGCTTGTCACAGACTGAAAACTGGCACACAAGGCTCCCCTGCCCAAACCCAAATAGTAAAAACACTAAAAGGATATTTTGTTTGCATCCAGAAACTGTATACTTTTATTTGACAACATGCAGAATGGTGATTACTGTAGCATAATTGTCTTTGACGTACTTAAAAAACCAGTAAGTGGTATAGAGGTCAATTCTAAGCACTATTACTTCATGTAAGAAAACTGTAGAGAAGTCAACAGTATTTTTGATTGCAACAGCATTATACTGCATAAATACGTAATTCAGTGTGATATCACAGTAATCTCTACCCTAACACCAAAGTTACCGGAAAAGAAAAAAAAAAAAAAGGCCTTCAAATCAAGAAGTCTGTTTTCTGGAATGGAAGAAGACTAGGCCACGAAGTGTACAATTTCCCAATGTACTTAAACTACTTGGGCAGAATTTAAGTCCATGTTCCATATTTATTTTAAAAGGAGAACTAAAGGTATTATACTGTTAGTTACTCTAACTTTTATAATGGCAAGCTCCTTTTCTAAGAGTATAGGCAGTTGGTGGAAAACTTTTCCATCATTAGTACTGATGTCTTTATATAAAAACATTTATTTTTTGCTTTCAACAGATTTTGTTGCCTACCTTGCAAAGAGAAATGTAAATATTCCTGCTCAGTGATAATTCTGTGCCCGTATTCCTTAGCCCACAGATTTACTGTTCTAGCTTCTGATTCTTCAGAAACGAACAAAAACTCCTTCCCAAAAACTTTTGCTTATGAAGATGCACACACTATAAACAACTTTCACCTGATACAACATGCTGTGTTTAAAAGCACAGCCAAAACATACTTTCTTTATATTCTAAATAGACTATTGTAAAGTGGGTTGTGTGTCTTTTTAAAATACTATTTGTGTTAAGTGAGATCTTTTAATCCTTTGCATTGTGTAATTCTATGGTTTAAAGTCTATACACAAGAGAGTAAAAGATAATCCCAAACAAGTAATTTATATAATAAAGCAGTACTCTGTATTTTAGTAAAGATATGTTTCAGTAGAATGGAGTATTACTGGAGCAATAAGCTGCGTGCTTCTCCTGATCTTTATCATCCATACATTTTTGTAGAAGCAAAACAATTTAGAACCATGAATTGATTAGTGAAAGTAATAGTACAGCTACAGTACTCTCCTCTCCCAGAGGGAAAGCTTTTTTCCATTTTAAAGGGGAAAAATTAAAAATACAAAACCAAGACTGACTGAGACTTGCAGCTCATTAAAGCTGGGGTGATTTCCACTATACAGAATTCTATTGATCTGCATAGTCCACAGTAGACAAAAAAGTGTGGTCAGGGAGGGGATGATGGATGCCTCTGCCAATAGCACTGAACAAACCTGTTAGCTAATTGCTACCAAAGACAATTATCCCCGCATTGTTTCATAATGGAAACACATTACAAAACTCTAATATACACACAGGGAAATTTGATGATTTGACTGCGGAGCCATGTGCATTGAATTTCATTGCCAAAGGCCAGCCAGGTCGCTGCTGTGAGGGAGAACAAAGTGTCAGAA
>NC_134369.1:44752500-44805000 GCF_035582795.1 Mycteria americana
TAATCTGTTTTTGCCAGCATCTTGTATTATTACAGCCTCGGTCAGGGCTTTACATGTTCTGTTTTCAGTCAGAGTGAACAGAGGAATCCTCTTCTGGGAAGAGAGGATTGGTAAGAGAGAACCATTCCAAATTCTGTGGAGAATGTCTTCACTGCAGAGTTAGTGTGGGATCAAGCCAAGAGAACCTCCAAGTCAAAGGCTGATGATGCTTAATCCCCGAGGTTTGTAGTGGAAATTCAAGACAATCACGTCCGTGTGCTATTGCTCTTCCAGTGCTAATCTATATTCTTTTGTCACTCCCCGTTCATCTTCAGCATTAAAATAGACCTATGCTGCCTTAGCATTTTAACCTTATGTTTCCCTGTATTTCTTCTGCCATTTGAACCAAGATGCCATCCAAGACATCCTCCGCCCGTGTTTCCAGTTGCACAGAGGCTGACACCAGCTTCCTGGTAAAGTTACAATGTGACAGGGAATGTACCCACGTTGGTTTCTGCATTTAGCGGACAGGGAAAAAGAGCATCAGAAAACTTGTCAGGCTTACTGTGAACCCATACTTTATCTTAGTTGCTCAGTTGAGTTGCTCAACAGCATTCACATTAAAAGTTCTGCTGTTTGCTCATACCTTCAGAACTACCTGCATTAATACTGAGTAACTCAGCTCCCCTTGGAAGTTATTTACTTACTGTTCTCATGGCACTGCCACAGAAGGACCCTCTGCAGATGAATCCGTAGAAAAGCCAGTTTAATGCCCTGTTACAAGCTATGCCATCAGGGTCTGCCATCAGGACCCATCCCAGCACACAGGCTACTGCAGTTCCATTGAGGACGTAGTTAAATGGTTTGGGAACAGATGGAGCATGCTCTAGCAGTGCTGGCATAACCAAAGCCAGCTATGCAGCAGAGAGGTACTTCTGCTGGCCACCACATGAGGCAGAGGAAAACTAGGACTACATTTTCCCTTTCAAAAGACAGGAACTCAGATGTGGAAAAAGAGTGGAGTGATAAACCTTCTTTGCCCAGAGTAAGAAATTTAAGGCAGAAGGGAAAGAGAGAAAATATCTTCCTTCAGCAGTGAGGGGAGCAAGAATTATCTTCTCCTCTAGAGACAGGAAGTGTGTGCATATATTGGAGGGAGGGGGAATCAAACTAGTGTGAGCGAGACAGCCAAAAGAAATGTCTCTCCGGTGTGAGCAGGCAGGAAGGGGAAGGCAGAGGAGAGACACACCACACTGCCCCTACTCAGCAACTGAGAATCAGAGCTGTGAGAAGGCATGCTGCTTCTTCCCCACCAATCAAAATAAATTTTGCCAGCCCTTGATATTCAGAACTCATGCCCCAGCATCAGCTCAAATAGTAAGACTGGTTTCCAGTTATTAGGTATATGAATACAGTATTTTAAAGGGCTTATTAACATTCTGGGGTTTTTTGCAGCCTTTATGGCTTTACACTTTCAACTCTTCTTTTTCCATTGGCTACCATGAATCCTAGAAGTTTACTTTTATATTTAAGAGATGTCTGAGACTTTCTGGGAATATCATGATTCTACAGCCAGGCCTTTGAAGCTACAATGAAACATCACATGATTGGCAATAAAATTGTGAGGTTTGGCAACAGTAAAATAGAAAGGGGAAATACTGGCTCATTTCTCTAGTTGAATGGGATCACATGGATCTATAAACTAATATGGTGTATCATGCTTATACTGCATTCCAGATAACTTTTGAAGCCTTTGCATTAATAAATCTGGCCTTGTGCTAATAAAGTGTATGACAGTGTTATTGCCTATATTAATTATTTTGTGTTTAAGAGTCTGTCTTTGGGTCTTTTGGGTGATGAGTATTTTCTAGGCTGAGTACTGCTGAATTAGGATGTAGCCAGTATAGTGAGGCGTAGTCTATACCTTTTCATAGTGCATTTCAGAAAGATGTCTCTTTTGGCACAGCACTTATTCACACGTAAATAGTAAATACAAAGCCATATACGTTCCTGACATTCCTTGAACGACAATGGAGCTATCCGTGTGTTCTTGTTGAACTTCCGTAACATACGCATAAGAAAGATATGATGAATATTGTAAATATCTCTTCCACATATTGAGGCAGCATGTATGAGTCATGACTTCAAGTTTGTAGGAAGAGATGCTTCCTTTTTTAAAACTGATTAATGCAGTTGGAGAAACAGTAGCTTTCCCTCCTGCATTTGTTTCTCCTGACCTGACATGAGTCTGATCCACAGCCTGTAAGTCAATGAAAAGATTTCACAGGTTTTTGAATGGTTCTCATTTTACTATGTATTGTCAACATTGTCAACATGGTGCTTATGTTACACTGGGAATAAAGGGATTTTCTGGAAGTTATTGAGCAATCCCTCTGTCCCTATAAGCAACTAGTACTTTGAATAAGAGTGACAGTTTGATTACTCTTTTTTTGTTCCCTAAATTGGTTATAAATTTGGTGCAGTTTTAAAATATTTTGGTCATATGATAGCTTGATTTCTTCGTCCTGTCTCCAAATATATATTGGAGAATATCTGAATCAATATTTTGAATATCAATACCTGAATATCAATACCTGAATCAATATTTTGTTAATGCATTTTAAAGAATTCCTACATTAATTGTAAATGCTATATACTTTATTTACGGCAACTTTATTTGTTGTGTAGATGAGGTAGTGTTTAACCACTGAGAAAGATGCATTCCAAAGACCTGACAATCTTCAGGGTCAGAGTAGTTGTCTAAAACAATGTAGTGGAAAACTTTTTCTATTATGATAGGTATACATTTGATTAGTTGCATGTTTGGGAGAGGTGAACAATTATGATATTTTTATTTTAAAGCCATCTGTTTCCCATCTTCTTCTGATTCAGTCTGTCTTCCTTGTTAGCTCCGAAATTCAATTTTGATGTATTGTTGCTTAAACATACAGTACCTTTCCATCAGAAGGCAATTCATGAGAAGAATTGAAAATAGAAAGTAATTCAGTCACTGAAATGCACATAAGCAAATTCCAGTTTCTAGAGAGAGCTCCGCTGAGATGGGCCTCTCTTCCATGCTTATTGCAAGTTTAAGGATTTATCTTTCCTCCATTTTGGCAGAAATGGGTCTACAGAAAGAATTTCATACACTTCAAATTGGACAAGCTGATGAAGGCTATTCCAGATGTTTTGTTTGGCTAAATCAAAGCCAGTTCCTTAATACTTGTTCTTTTCTCCCCTTCTTTTTTGATATCATTACACTCCTTTTGGTTTATCTACACTTGTGACTGTGAAAAAAGATCTTATGCATTTGATGGGAGGCCACTAAGATGCACAGACATAAACCAAATTATGCTTATTCCATTCTAAGTGGTTAGGAGCTATTTAACTGGTATAAGCACGTTAGCCTTGTACCTAATTTGGACAGTGATGTTGCTAGTTCTGACAAAGTCCAGTCTGCTTTCTCATGATGTTCTTGTGATAAATCCCTGCAGATTAGCAAAGTCTGCAACCTCCCTAGTGAGGGTGCAAACTCATGTGAAATAATAAGCGAAATTGGAAAAAAATCCCAGATATAAAAATGTAACTTTTACAGCTTGTTAATTAAAATTGACATTGCAGGGTTTCAAGAGACCAGGAAAAGACACTGCCATTTTAATATGTTTTGAAACCTTTTCAATTGAGCAGACAAGAAAATCATGTAATTATTGGAATTCGTTCAGCTCTTTAGCAAAAACACAAGCCTTCAATCTTAAATAGCATTTGTAGAAATTAAAGCAGCTAAACTGAAGATATTTCTAAAATGTCACAACTGCTTTGTGATACTAGATGATATGGACTATCCCTTTATTATCATCTAGAACACCTGGGAAGGTGCTGTGAAAATAACATAGTGTCTTTTAAAATAACTGTAAAAAACAAAGATTTTTAAAGGAGATTATACATACATACTTATATTTGCTATTTTGAATCAAGTTGTTGATGTGTGATATCCTTTATTATGGCATTAGCACTCATGTCACAGCAGTATTAGAATTTGCATATAAACAATCAACATAATGGAATAGAAGTATAAAATTCAGGGATTATTATTATTTTCAATAAAATGCTTACCTATCCTGAAATGCAAATATTTATTCCGTGTGTGTATAATTATAATATTCCCGTGATAGCTGATAATTTTCTGATTCTCTTTTATAGTCTCATTTAACTCATATTTATTCTCTTGCATCCGTGGTCTTCATTCACCACTGGACATCTTAGTGAGCTGTAATACAGGGGTTTTTTTGGTTTTAACCTTCAAAGGAATTTAGTTGAGCAGATGCTACATTGAACTAGTCAGAGTAGAAAGGAAATGATATGGCTTTTAAAGGGCACATCTAGCATATCTACTGGGCTAAAGTAATTCTGGCAATGCTTCAAAGGATATAACTTTTGATGGTAAAGTAGGTAGGCTACAGAATGAAATCACATATGGCAAGCTGTCAAAGTCTTCCTACACATTCAGTACATTTATATAAGTGCAAATGGATGCTGCTTAGATGGAGTCCCTAGCAATTTCCTGTTAAATCTGCTCTAAGATTATCTGATATTATTTGACTAAATTATCTGTGTAAAAAGATGAGGACAACTTTTATGATCAAATATTTAGAAATTAGTTTTTTCTTTTTGGCAGATAATCTGAAATATGAACTGCAATTGTATTAACGCTTGGAAGCAAAGGGCTTTCAGTAATAGCAATTATATCAAAACAGGGATAATGAATTGCTGTATATCAACTTGAAGAGGACGTATTTATAGGTCAATGATGTCAATAGCTATAGTTCTCATAGACACCTCATTCTTACCCTTTTATTCCTTGCTAATGCTAAGCAGACACAGTTTTAACTTTTAATGAGATTGGTGACTATGAGAATCTCATCTTACAATGGAAGGGAATACATAATTTACAAGGGATGGGTATTTTTCACCTTTCAAAATTTAACAATAAAAACTGTTACCCTTTTACAAATGCTAACAGTCGATGATTAGCTATCCCCCTCCCCTGCTAAAAAAACCTAATCTGAATGGTCATACTTATTACAAAGACAGGCTTTTAAGCTTTTTTTTTTAGTTCTGTTAGTTGTGTTGTATAATGCTCTAGTATAATGACAAAATGCGGATGCATTACAGATACAATTAGCTCTATAGCTAGGAGTATGCATGCATATATATAATTATATATAACACATCAGTGTGTGAATCTGTATGGGTCTGTATGATTGGAAGGGGAGTCTTAAGGTCGTGCTGACAAATTCTTTACCTCTGTCCTACACTGTCCCACAATAGTAGGAAGTAAGGAATGTCCAGCTGCAGCCTTACAGCCCTGAGCACGTACATTTGTTCTCTGATCTTGGGCCATGGGCATCCTGAAGAGCTATGGTAGGCTGAAGCACGTTTAGTTTTACTGGGGGATGGTGCAGTGTGGGTAGTGCTGTTGGCTGCTAAAGGTTGGAGTCTGCTTGCCAAGGATGGAGTCTAATGAGATTTGGCCATTGAAATTGAAATCCCTCTAGACAGACCTTTATATTCATTCATTTGGCCCCGTCTCATGCTTACATGTGACGGCAGCATGTGTTCCCATCACAGCCCTGTGGCTTCTTCCCCACCCTGAGACTCTCCTTGCCAGACATAGGTAATCAGCCCATCAAGTTTTCCACATCTTGCAGGATCCAGGAGCAGAAAAGGAGTTCAGAAATGCACAGCTTCAGTGAAGTATCTCTCTCTTATTTGGGCCCCAATTCTTCAGCTGCAATATCACACCAATACCTTAATCATGTGGGTCACTATACAGATCACACCCTTGGCCCCTGATCATAAGCATGAGGCATTGTAGGTTGTAGAAGTAAACAGAGAGAAGGTTTGTATTGATCTATTTAAGCAGCGGCTGCTGCTTAGTGGCATATGACTCGGATGAATTTCAGTGCACTTTTATTGGGATGGCAAATAGCCTCTTGCTGGTATAAAAGCAACTCCATCTGCCAGTTTCAAATACATTTTCTGATAGAAATGGGAGTGTGATGACTGCTCAAAGAAAATCTTACTGCTTTAACATGAGTGGAAAAAAATGCTGTTGTGTCTAGACTGAGCCTTAGCTGAAATTTTCTGAATTCTTTAGTCTGAAATGGATGTGTGTCCTGTAAAAATTTATTCTAAATAGTAGTAAATTTGACTAAGTGACAAGGAACTGAAAACAATTTTCTGAGTGGTAAGTGTTAAACAATGATAACAAAAGGTAATGCTACAAGTTGGAATAAAATAGAGTATGAGTAGAAGAAAGGATGAATATGGCATAACAAAGGCTTGGATCCTGCAAACATGCACACAAGAATTCTCATTGAAAGCTGTAAAACTAATGATGTGTATAAAGCTATTCAATTAAATCTTTGAGGGATTGGAGCTTGGACTTTTGAACTGTGTGAACTCTCATTAAAATCAATGGCAGTCTCACCAAAAGCAAAAGTTCTGGAGAGAACTTGTGTGTTACCATTTTGTTTCTTTATGCCCTGTTTACCTCTATAAATACCCAAAGTCGATGCATAGGTCATGTGTGTCTGCTTGACTGTTTGGCCAGTCATAAATGTGAAACTACGTGTGCTTATAAAAGTAGGAAATGGGGCTCCACATTTAATTGATTTGTTATACTGAAAGGAATTACTCAAGTCTATAAGTGCTTCTTATTATATATATTTAAAATATAGATATAAAACATCTGAATTTTAGAAACCTTAACTAGACATCTAAAATAGTAGTTGGCATTGAACAATAGCCCCTGCCCAGGAAACAAACAAACCAGGGAAGAATGTGTCAAAACCCATCAGTCTCTTGTTGGCCCCATGCCAGGAGAACAGGCAGATTTCATATTGAATTGAGAGCTCAGCATATTTGAACATTGTGGCTTCAGCTGTGATAGGGTATTGCATTTTAAAATTGGGATCTTTGCTTAAAACAATGAAGGTTTTGGTGTTTCTGTAGATTACTGTCCCAGAAGTAGTGCGTAAGGGCAGACAGATGAGAAATAGACATAACCCGAAGCAAATGTGATTTTACAAACCGACTCATTACTGGAATAGAAACTTGATTATCAGTGCAGTATACATACAACTTGGAAAGGATCAACTTTAACACCTCTCCCTTCAGGACATTGAGATTTATACTACACAGATGCAGAGAATTGAGCCCAAATGCACTTGATTTTATCCATAAAGTAACAAAAGGTTTCTCATGGGGTAAGGGCTTGACACAGTCTCTGAGCAGAAATAACCTAGATTAAACAAACTACCACTGATCCAAAATATAAACACGTATTTTCCATTTGCTGCTTTGGCTCCACAGTGAGCAGCAAGCATGAATTAAAAAGTGTGGGAATTCCCTTCAAATACCATTGCTCCATGGTATGTTCTCTCTTCTCCCAGAATCCTAGACAAGGTGCTCAAAGTGACTCTATGTAATGAGAGCTGAGGAATAGAGATAGGCAAATTGAGGTCCGGAAATCGTCTGCTTCTGTTCATCTTGTGAATAAATGAAACCAGGGATATGGCCATGAGGGAAATCTGAAACACTGGTGTTATCTTTCCTGATACCTTCTAGTCATGTGTAAGACACAAGCACAACTAAAATTAGCAGAAGTAAGGCAAAACTAATTGCTACATAAGCACAGTTGAATGGAAATGGAGAAAAGAAATTACATTGCTTGTTCACATTCTGTAGAGAAGGCTTCCTTTCTCACAGATGCAAAGCTTTGCAAGCCATGTTGCAGGTAGTTTCCCATTCTTCGCTGCTGATGCATTTGCTAGGTTGTTTGTAACTCATTTCAAGATTTTCCTTAATAGTCATATGGTGTGATTTCTAGCTTCCAGCATATCAGACACAACTCTTCTTGATGCACCTCTATTTGAGCTAAAGGATCTACCTCAGCAGCGAATTTCATCCACTATATTAATTTTCTGAAAGGTTGTTACAATGGCATGATGTCCTTCAACTCCTATGACAACATTAGTGCTGTTTTCTCTTTGTAAATGAGAATGGATTCACACATTACAGAACTAAGGCATCTATTGCAAATAACAATTAAAGTTTTAAAACAGAAGGAAAGATAAAGGGATTTGGTTTTGGTTTTCTGATCAACTCCTGGAGGTTCAAAAAGAAAAATAACACACAAATATCACTTAGAGAAAAGAGTTTAATTATTTACATATATACTAAAAAATGTAGTTACTGAACTTCACCTTGAATGTTGTCTGTATGCTAAGGAGAATGACCTTCCCTCTTTTGAGGCTGTATTACATCTTTGGGTGTGTTTGTTTTACCTATGTAAAATATATTTTCACAGCCTTTTCACAATATGCTTTTTGGCATGTTATGCTTTGCACATATTTGAATGTGTTAAATAAGCTCTGATATAAAAAGTACCTAACTGGAGACAAATACTCCTTTTACGTTACAGAGCAACAATATCTATTGTTGATAGAAGGTGTCACTGTAGCATGCATTGCCTGTGAGAATCAGTTTTTGCATTACGTGTCATAAGCTGTGCAACTTATCGTTCTGTATGAAATCATGGAGTTGATTGTTTTATTATATTTCAGTGTAAATTTTTCACCCATTTCAGTTCAGGTAACATTGTCACAGAATACAGGTTTTGTACTGATATGATGTTTCCTAGCTGTAGGCATGGCCTGTCCCTACTGTTGGCTGTAATTTACTTTTTGGTCTCTGTCGCCTTGAGCTTGCCTTCTGACTAGTTTGTTGAATGATGTGCTAATCCATTATATTTTTCAGACAAGTGTATCGACCAGTATAAACAGACTGGAGGGCACAAACCTAAATGAAAGCTACACTTCCCTGAATCATTTAAAAAGCTCCTGCAGTGGTGGCAGTGCAAAATAACTTTTCTCTGTACATTAAATACAAGGGGGAAATTTCAATAAATAAAATTAAGATTGTGGGGAGGGGGGTGGAAATGGAATCTTTGTGGGCACATTATGCTGCTTTTCAAATGGGTGTATTTAGTTATAGGAAGAAGAGACAGATAATATTAGTCAGCCACTTGAGAATGTGCTTCTAGATGATAAATTTGAAACTGAGCCCCAAGCCCTGCATTACTTGCCATTTTCCATTGTCCAGACACTCTCACAACACATGATACATGTTTGAAGTCATGTACTGTATTGAAACATTTTTATACAAATAAAGAATGGAGAATAACCTCACTATGGAACTGGCAAAACTGAGGGCAAAAGATGCAGCTTTCTGATCCCTTTTTCTATAGGAGACAGGTAGACAGGCATTGCAGAATCCAATACCTGGTCATGAAAAATATCCTCAGGTAATTTATCTTAAAAAAAAATATCAGGAGAGTGGGTGACTTCTCAATTTGTACAGCTGGTGCCAGACACTCAAGTTCCTACCTGTCAAAAAGTGAATTAAAATTACAATAGCAACAGGAACTTTTGGCTAGTAATTCAAATCTAATCTGTGCACACAGGTGATATTATGGAAAATTATGTTTTTCAATTAAAATTACAACTCTACAAAACTGTAGTAATCCCATGATAACATGAAATGGGATCATTTTTCCTTCAAGGCGCATTCGATTCATGTTGCATTTGGAAATAGTTAAGCTATGAATTACTAGAATTTCTGCAGACTTAAGTGTGACAAACTTTAAAAAAATCATTCCCTATATCTCTCCTGAAATGGAAGATTCCAAGGAAGAGAATTAGATGTTTCTTTCCTAAAGGAAATATTTTTTATATTTTTTCTTTTGGTTTCAGGTTTAGTTCCAGTAGCTTGGCAGCAAAAGTGTCCGATTTCTATTTAATAATTCACTGGCAAGATCTCCATGCTTTTTTTTTAATCATAGTTTTCACCTTAACTTAGAAGAAGGCTATTATCTGCTAGCTACTAAGAGAACTGTAGTGCTTTCAGGCATCATGTAGGTTTAAGAGGGTTTCAAAGATCTGCTGTTACACTTTTTCCAATGAATTAAAAGCCCAAAGTTCCCTCTCCTCACAATCACAAATGCACAGATGACAGTATGCATTTTTATCCATTCTGAATCTGTGTTTGGGTTACTACTCTTGAACTGATGATGTTTGCATGCCTACTTCTTCCAAGAAGAAGAGCCTCATGAATCTTGAATTTATATAATGAAGTCATGACAAATGACTGTTTGGCCATTGATCTCAGGGAGCCCCACATTTCCCCCCCGTCTACTTTTTGCTGTTCCTGCCCCTCTGAGGAGCCATACCACTAAAGCTATGACTGTAACCATTTAACAGTCAAACCAATCATGATAGTTACTGTTAAGACTGCAAAACTGGAAGTGGCAAGAAAAACTTTGTCTTGGGTTTACCAAATAGTCAGAAAGTATTTTTATGGGGTTCTGATGCATCTATACTTTTTAAGTTCCGTTTCCCTTTCAGTTACAAGAACTGTGAGGTTTTTCAAGGAGTTTTGACTTGGTTTTTGTATTTCCTTCATCTTGTAGATCTGTCTTCACAGGTTATTGGCATGAACAAGATACTGGCAGGTGTAGTCTTTCCAACTGGCTACTATTGTTTTAATTAGTGTCTGCTGGTATTTAGAAAACATAGTTTGAAATGAGCCTTACCTTTCTGACCGTTTCTTCCCAGCCCATGAAGCATTTTAATCCATTTGTGCTTTCAAACTAAGGTAGTCATCCTTCACATCAAAATATCTGCACCTTATCAAGATCAAAGCTGTCCAAACTTGACTTTACATCTACACAGATGGCTGTAAACATGACACCAGCATATTACTTTGGCTTCACTTGACAGAACTGAAAATTGTCCATGCAGAACTATCCAGAATTTGTAGAAAATGTTATTCTTAAGTTTATTGTTTATGAATATAGCAAAGAGCTTCGAATTAATAGCCATCTATGTCAGTTTAAAGAAAAATGTGTTACTTGCTTCATTTCAGTGTCTCACACAGAGAAATTGCTGAGCAGGAGTTGATCGCTATACAGGAGGAGGAAAGGAATGCTTGTAGATTTTTCAGCCAATTTTAAGCATTTTTGAAATAATGTATTCATAGCTAGTACATGCAATAAATAATATGCACCATCATTAAAACAGGAGTTTTTTGAGTAGAGGCTTGGCCTTGTAAATGACAGCTTTCTAAATAAAATAAAAATTCAAAAAGGCCAGTATACTCTTGAAATCTTTATTTCAGAGCATATGACTTGAAGCATGATGTGCAGAAAACAATGTTTCTTTTATGTAGCTCAAACATTTGCATAGGGGCTTGCTGGTTTGTAAATTCCAAGCAGCATAAATATTGATATACCATGCTTAGCTTCCCACATACCTTCAGTTTGGTTTTGTCTAAATTATGGAAAGGAAGGTACAACTGTGTGCACTGTTTAAAGGCATGTTTCTTTCCAACCTCTGCTTTCTGAAATCATTGTTATTCAGGTTCTTCCTCCTCACCCCCCACTCCCATGTCCATGCAAGCATGCACACACACATATGCACACTCCAGTCTATCTATCTGTGTAACAGTTTCGAAACATTCAGTATCCCCTTTTATAACTGTGTAAGATGTACTGTAAAGGTTGACGATAGAAAGATTGTAGGAGGATTTTGAAGGGAGAGTACTTACATGTTTTTCTTGGGTATTTTACGTAGCATTAAAACCATTTACATGGGCTCAATACAAAAATAACCCCTAAATAAAGCACTTTAGCCTGATGGAAGGAAAAAGCCCTCCTAAATCAGAACTACCAAAAACAGTCTGTAGAAGAAAGAACATAAAATGCTTCAAATAATGAAGGAGTTATATCAGCTGGTTAATTGTAGTTGAGAAATAAGTACATTCCAAATGCTGGGATGTCTCCTTGGTGCTGTATGTTCAGGGAAGAAATATTAGTTTTATTGCACTGTTTCTAATGAAAGTACTATATCTACATATTTTTTTTCCTGAGTACTGGCAAAAGACGTTGAAAGATCAAGCGTCAAATTATTTTTTCCCCCTCATAACACTGCATACCCATGAGAAGTGATGTTGTAGCTGTTGTTGTTTTAGGGTAAATAGAATGAATTCTATCACAGCCATGCTTTGCGGCAGATGGGTAATAAAGTCTTCAGCAGAACAAACCTGCCCTGTTCAGTGTGCCGAGTGCTACTAAACAAATAATCAGTCAGATGCATATGGGGTTGGCCAACAGGAATTGGGAATTACAGTTTGCAACACAAAAACACCTACTTTGAATCAAGAGAGAAAGTAAATTGGGCGACTGTAGAGTTACCATTTGGCATATACAGGTGACTTATTTGGCTGTCTTCCTACTAAAAGCAAAACCACCTTATCTTTTAACAGAAATTTGCAGTCTGTACTACCAAAAGAATCAATATGTACTAAAACAAAAAAATGCTGCCTTATCATTTATTTAAAAAACAAACAACTAAATATTTATAACAGACCAGTTTAATGAAAATATCAACTATCTGTCACAATTCAGTATCTACTACTTACTCTTCTATTTCTTTTAAAGACATTTTTTAAAAATTATCTGATATTTTGTTTCCCCTCGCAAGGTGTAGAAGTATCTTCTTGATTGTATAAAAAAATAAAATGTTGCTCTGTGCTCATTTGATCTTTATTTCCCTTCTTATCAAATAAGTAACCAGTATCTGCTCGGTTTGGCTTCTGTGTTGATAGCAAGCAGTCCTAAAAAAATAGCTTGCATTAAAGCTCCACCCTGAACATTGTGAAAACAATGTTGTTACTCAGTGTGTGAGATCAAAAGCAGATGATCAATACCAAAAGGATGAAGTGAGAAGAAAATAGTGACAAGCAATAATGTAAAATTGTACTAATGTAAAACAAACATCTGGAGTAACAGACAAGTTTCTTCTTTTATTTCATTTATATAAAAGGTCTTTAGATTGTTGCCTACAATAGTGGAAGCTACAAAAAGACGGATAGATGTATGACTGCCAAACTGATGATTTTCAGAAACTTCTGGCTTCAAGACATGAGCAGTACTAAACCACAGACATTTTTCTTTGTTTGTTTGTTCTTCCTAGCAAATATTTTAAGATATGTTGGGACGAGCAGCATTTGGAAGGCAAAGAACTGTTGCTAACAAGCGATAATAATCTTAAAAACAAAGACATATGAAGTAAAATCAAATAGGATATAACCCTTATGCAGTATTCCTGTAGGGATATGTAGCCAAAATGAAGAATATCCAACAAAATATAAGTTGCCATACAAATAATCTTCCCAAAAGAGATAGCTGCATACTGGGGACAGAAAACAGATGATAAAGGTGCAGTCATCCACTGTGATTGGGAAATCAAGTAATAAACACTGTATAATAAAGTTTTCTTAAGTATTTGAATTGCAAAGAAGTTCAGCCTTCCTTTGTCATTTTTCTATGGTGGTGAGACAGTATATTCTCTCACAGTATGTGTGTGTTTGGTAGAACAGCTTTTTTCCTTTTTTGGTGGGAGAAGCAAAACGAAACTGCTGCTTGAAATGAGTTTTGAGGTAGTCATAGGTCATGTTACAATAATTTTACAGCTTAGAACTAAAGCTGAATTCTTTCCTAAGGTACCTAAAAATCCATTATCAGACCTAAAGAAAAGAGATATTTTTTTATATATTCCTATCCTGTTATATTTTCCTCCTAGCCTGGCGCAAAAATGCAAATCGTGACTTCCCTAGCTAATCACTGTATATAATAGTCAAAGGAATATGTGTGAGTTTGCTAAGAATTTCATTCCAGGACAGGGAAAGTGGCATTCCAGAACCTGATAACCAAAAAACTGTTGCTCATTTTAGAGAAAAATTATGATATTATGACCATATTCTCCATGGTATGTTTTTCCAGTGCTTTGGTTTTGCACATTTTTAAATCTAGAAAATATGTTTACCAAAGGGCAAAATAACAGAAAATAAGATTATCAGTTAGGGTGGGAATGTACACTGTTTCTTTGCATCTGCTCTTTTTTTTTCTTGCCTTCTTTTGACAAACAGTAGAGGAGGGCTGCCTGGCTCAAGACCTGGCATTCCAGCTCTCAAGCTAAACAACCTCTAATAGCTCTGCCTCTCAAAGTCAAAATATTGATTGGGGAAACTCTGAATAAAGCACTTCAGAATAGGACTGAGCAGAGAGCATCTGTGATTGAAAACAAGTGCCCTTATTAGTTCTTTCATGGGAACTAACCTACAGGAGATTTCATTGCACAGCTATCAAATCAGCATTACTATCCACATTCCAACACCCCCCCCCACCCCCCCGCCAGTTTAGAGTTTGGATTACATCCCGCAGTCTAGCCATCGAAAGAAAAATTATGCCATTTTAGCATCAGATGAGCACCTTACTTCCCTGTAGGGAATGGTCTGCCACGTCTTAAGACACAGTCTGCACTTTCTGTTATATACAGGGAACACAAAGAGTATGCAGTTTGCTTTTCCAGAAGACACTTCATTCAGTTCCTCACCCTTACTTAGAGCAGTAAAAAAACAGAATAGCCAGGATGCAGTGGCTTCTGATGAATTACTTAACTGGAAGAGACCTTAAGCAGTAATCTATAAAAGGATTTTTTCTTTCTCTTAAAAATTACGGTTTCAGAGACTGAGAAGTTTTAACCAGGAATCACTGAAAAATTTTGTTATTTGCAAGCATTCCAACATGAAAGCATGAAATATAAGCATGGTAGCAATTGAGATATTAATCTGCTGATTTCAAGGATGCTTACCTCATATATCAGATACTGACACTGAAATAACAGTCACAACATAGAAATAGATTAAATTTTTGCCTCTGAAACACACCACCTCAGTTTGCTACCATACAGCTTCTCATCCATGGCCAGGCAAATGTCCTTATGTGGTGGATATGCTGTATCTTTCCTTACCTTCCTTTCTGAGTTCCTCAAACACATGCTGAAATAGAGGTACGAACAACAGCGAAACCAACCAATTCTGGGGTTTTGGGAAGAGGTGTAAGTGAAATGGTGGAGGTCTTGGCTGGAAACCAGAGTACTTGGGGCACTACTTAGTACCTAAACGGCTTTAATTTTTCAGACAATGAGAACCGTTTAGCTGTCAGTGCAGACAGAAATAATACTTAATCTAATTTCTTCAGCTCATAATTTCTCTCATTGACCTGCTCAGCAAGAAGCATGCCCAGATTTGGATAGTTGTATTTGGCTCCGTAAGGGGAGAAGAAGACAATGATCCTTCTCACATCACATTATTCCTAGCGTAATAAGAAAACTGTTGTGGTTTAACCCCAGCCAGCAACTGAGCCCCACCCAGCCACTTGCTCACTCCCCCCGGGTGGGATGGGGGAGAGAATCAGAAGAGTAAAAGTGAGAAAACTCATGGGCTGAGATAAAGGCAGTTTAATAGGTAAAGCAAAAGCCGTGCGTGCAAGCAAAGCAAAGCAAAGCAAGGAATTCATTCACTGCTTCCCATGGGCAGGCAGGTGTTCAGCCATCTCCAGGAAAGCAGGGCTCCATCACGCGTAACGGTTACTTGGGAAGACAAACGCCATCACTCTGAGTGTCCCCTCCTTCCTCCTTCTTCCCCAGCTTTATGCTGAGCATGACGCCATACGGTATGGAATAGCCCTGTGGTCAGCTGGGGTCAGCTGTCCCAGCTGTGTCCCCTCCCAACTCCTTGTGCACCCCCAGCCTCCTCACTGGTGGGGTGGGGCGAGAGGCAGAAGAGGCCTTGACTGTGTGTAAGCACTGCTCAGCAGTAACGAAAACATCTCTGTATTATCAACGCTGTTTCCAGCACAAATCCAAAACATAGCCCCATACTAGCTACTGTGAAGAAAATTGACTCTATCCCAGCCAAAACCAGCACAAGAACTTATGCAGTCAAAAAGGCGTTAACCCTAATGGACCCAGTAGCTCTGTTTCTACAAACTGCTGCTGTCTGAGATGGTTAGGAACAGTGATTCTGTTTGGAGTGAGCTACTCACTGTAAATGAATGTCTTGAAACTTCACATGAACTGCTGAGTCTTGTATTTTAATATGAACAGAAAGTTTAAAAGTTATTTCATTAGTCAAAGATAGGGTTCCAAAATGGCAACATGCAAATTATTACTTCTAAAAGGAGACCCACTTATTTACTTCTAAGAAATACTGACAAGGTGGTGATACTCATCAACCAGCTATGTTGCCAAGAGATGTTGGGGCATGCTTATTCAATGGGTATAAGCACAGCCTGAGTCCTGAGAATTATCTCGGTACCAAGGTATGTATCAAATCTAATGTTCAGTTTTGGGCCCCTCACTACAAGAGAGACACTGAGGTGCTGGAGCGTGTCCAGAGAAGGGCAACGAAGCTGGTGAAGGGTCTGGAGCAGAAGTCTTATGAGGAGCGGCTGAGGGAGCTGGGGTTGTTTAGCCTGGAGAAAAGGAGGCTGAGGGGAGACCTTATTGCTCTCTACAACTACCTGAAAGGAGGTTGTAGAGAGGTGGGGGTCGGTCTCTTCTCCCAGGTAACAAGCCATAGGACGAGAGGAAATGGCCTCAAGTTGCGCCAGGGGAGGTTTAGACTGGATATTAGGAAATTTTACTTCACTGAAAGGGTTATCAAGCATTGGAACAGGCTGCCCAGGGAAGTGGTTGAGTCGCCATCCCTGGAGGTATTTAAAAGACGTTTGGATGAGGTGCTTAGGGACATGGTGTAGTGGTGGTCTTGGTAGTGTTAGGTTTATGGTTGGACTCGATGATCTTAAAGGTCTTTTCCAACCTGTACGATTCTGTGATTCTGTAAACACCTCAAGATTTGGGATCCAGTTTAGAAAAGCAGAGAAGCACTAACAGATGTTTTTGTTCTTTCAGTTTTCTGTAGTATCCCTTCATTCTTCTATTTTGAGCCCATTCTCTCCTAACATGGTTCATAAGGTGAAAGAGATAGAGAAACAATGTTGTGTTAAGTTAGTTCTAGAAGTTTTGGCATTTAAACTGTTTCACCTTCTCTTTTTTTATTGGTAGGTTCCCCCCTGCCACCATAACTTCTAAGGTCCAAAGTATTCATAGATTATAAACAAACTTTGCTTGTATTCATATGCAGCCTGGTTTTTGGTTGGGGTTTTTTTTCCAGAAAAGCAGTAAAATTCCTATATGTATAATCGCTTGTGCCTAAGATTTATTATAGAACAGATATCATAAGTGAAGCAAATCTGAGAGGAAATTATTCCGTTTATCAGGTGCATTCATTCTTTTTACAGATAGGACAATAAGGAACTGAAAGAATGCCCAGCCATCCTGCCACAAAGAGCAGCAAAGCTGACATTTCTGTCTTGACAAAGCACACAGCAGTCATTTACAAATTTGAACAAATTCTCTGTAGGAATCGTTGGAATGTCTTAGGACATTTTGTGAGATACAGCATGCACAAAATTGAGAAGTCCTTGTTTTGTTTTGCTTAGGAGTTTTTTAACAGAAGCAGGCTAATATGTCTTGTTGCTTTATCACTTGACAAAGCTGCCTCTTTTGTTTCAAGCAGTTGCTGGTTCAAGACTCGGAAACAAATTCAAAGCACCGGAGAAGTCAGCGTTCTGAGCACCAAATGTGTTTGTTTAATAAAGCCTTCGTACAGTTCCACATTATTTTGTTACTCTTCTTACAAATTATTTGTCTTAGACGAGTGTGTTCTCAGAAATTAGAGGCTTTTCCCCATCATGTAATTAGTGTTTTAAAAATAAAGCCAGTTTTTTTTATGGTTTAGGAAGTGAGAGAAATACAAGCCATGTTTTTCTAATTATGAGGCTGCTGTAAAAATGCTCTATAAAGCAGATGTACTTTGCAAATTAGAAGTTGGATTCAACCCTTATACTGCTTTAAGGTGGTTTCCATTTCATCCTGTAGCGCAAATTGTGGCAGCTGAAATCAGGTATGATTTGAATGCAACCCTAAGAAAATCCTACCTGTTTGTAAGACTTTTTTTTTTTGAAACTTGTATACCACTGACCTGTTACTTTCTAGTCTCTCTTGGCTGAGATAATTCATCTTTGCAATAATAGCTTGCAGGTTTTTGAAATACTAACTACTGTTTGACTTCAGTGACTATATCATGAGTTTTATTAATTAAATTGATACTAGCAATTTCCAACTGTTTAATGCTGCATTGCAATATTCCCATATATTGGCAGTGGCTATTTTTTAGTTAGGTGATGAAACAGTGTAACCCAAAGGATTTCCAGTGACTTCCCACATTCCAGAACATTTTTGATAAACATATAAAACCCTCTGTGCTGTGACTTCATCCACTGAAACACAGGGACAAAAAGTGATTAAAAATTGAAATGCTGAGGACTCTGGGTGACTTAGAGAATAAGAGGCTGGCTTTTTACATCCAAATTCCCTTTTGAGATTCAACCTCAGGTCTTAAAAGGAATTACTTTCCTGGATTTCTTCCAATTATGCTTAGCACTCAGGGACTCACATTAGAAGACCAGGACACCCACTTTGAGGCTGTCAGGGTCTGACTGGCATGTTCTCTTCGGTGAAGTCAGACAGCAAGATTAGGTAGTATGCTTATGATGGCATGTCCTGCCAATGTGAAACAGGTAGCAGCTGAAAATCTTTCCTACCCCTTTTCACATGGACTCCTCTGAAACATTTTTAGGGGTTAGGGGTTTTTTAAGCTAATTTTTAATGCTTGTGAAATATTGTGAAATATTTTGGATGGCAATAGAAGAACATAGGCTATGACAGTGAGAGTTTCTCTTCACATTGGGTATTCTCTGGGGATACAACAGGAAGAATGTACATGAAGTTGGGTTTTGTACCATTCAAACTCTGACTTCTTTTCTGAAATATCAACAAGGATAACAAGTTTGTGGAATTCTCATAGTGGTTCTGGGAGGCTTGACTGAGGCAGGCAATCCCATTCTTGTAGCCTGAAAGTTGTTCAAGTATCAATAACTTCTGTTTATAGTATTCCCTCTGCAAGTTCCCATGGGTTAAATGGTTCTGAATTTCATTTTCATCTTCCCTTGAGGATGTTTAGACCTTTGTGTTTGTTCAGTAAGCCACAAAACCTCCTCAATATTGATAACTCAAACTTTCACAGTATTTTTCTTTCTAGGGGTTTCGGATACATCCAGTCTTTTTCTGGTGGTGAATTTCTGTAGTCTAGTATGCAGCTTGCTTTCTTTTCTCTTTCTCTAAATCGTGTGTCCCTTTAGGGGTTAAAGCAGAACATTCTTTAGTATACCATGAGAATTATCCATCTACCAATAGATTGATTTCCCTACAGCTATTCATCCAAAAAATAATCCACTGTTCTAGTCAACTTTAATTTTATATAAATACTTCCTCTATTTCCACAAGAAAGAAACAGCTTCTTAAAACCTTTCATGCAGTAAGCAGCTACCTCCTCACCCAAAATGAATAGAATTGTCTTATTTTTACACATGGAAAAAATAAGGAATAGTGTTATGGATAGGCAGATCCAAAGCCTTATGAGACTACAAGAAATATTTCTGTGACTTCACTAAGAGTTGAGTGAGGCCCTCAATAGCTTTCTCAAGATGTCAAAGAAAGTATGTAGTAAACCCAGGCCTCTGTTTATTCATTTATTTATGTTCCTCTCTTGCCATTCAACCATTTTCTGGTTTTACTCACAGTAAACTGAATGACAGTCTTTAGTACCATCTCACTAGTTCCAGTAGAGCTGCGTTGTATCTTAGCTGATGGGCTTGTTCCTCATATTTTTCTTCCTTAATAAAACTCTGCAGTAGCTGAAGACAGGCAAATCATAGTGAACAGGGATGTGCTTACAAGGGGACTGAACTTAGAAGAGGTAAAACTGCTTAACAGCTCTTCCAAACTAGCTCTTCATATGAAAAATTGTATTTTGCGGTTAAAGTGCATTGTGTGGCTTAAATGCATCCTCTTGCAAAATATGTTGACCAGAAACATACATAACATACTAGTTATTACTATAGAATAACTATTTAGAATAATTGGGTCCTCGCAGAATGTCAGTATGACATCATCAAGTATTCTTCATGTATAAAGATGACTCTGAACTTTTACTCCCCATAAATAAACTAAAAATGTTCTATTCATTTTTTGGTGGACTAAATGGTTAGTTTGAGATTACCAGAATATTGCTATTAACTTGCAAATAGAGCCATACATTCTTCCTGTGTAACTTGTTATAAATTTTGCTTTTAGTATTGTATACATTGTACTTGTATTTGCTACTACTGTCTGTACTTGTAATGAACATCTAATTTTGGTGCATGTCCATCATTCAGCAACTCTTAATCCAGGATAACAAGAAAAAAATGTCCAGGTAATTCTGCTAATTTCAGCAACCATTGAGCAAAAGTAACAATTTCACCAACTGCTGTATATGGAATTTTCACAAGGTGTGAATTTGGCATGGTTAATATATGCATTTGACTTATAGGTGTGTGTACGTGAGTTCTCAGTGGACATAGAAGGAAGCTGTTTAAAAATTCTCTGTAATCACAAGGTCCAAATTGGGAAGAACCAGTGTGAGAAATGTATAGCAAATAAAAAATAAGAGTTATCGTCATCATTCTATACAGGAAGCTTGTTGAAAATGTCCAATAGAAACAGGAAGAGTTTCTACTGAAGAAGGACTTCTCTAGAAAAGTCCATCTGGATTTTATTGAAAGATTGAAAAGAAGATTGTTCATCTGTTTAAATTCTCTACTTGTTTGTGCTTTTTTTGACATCAGAAAAAAGGAAAATGATCTCCAAGTGAGTACAGAATGAACCACCCTTCCCCTTCTCTGCTTTCCCAATCATCTTTAGGTGTTTGGTTTTGTTTTTCCTTAATGTCAGACCAACATTAGTATGTAGAATCCACACTACCAGCAGAACATTTTGTAAAATATAGTCAGAAGGCCAATAATGAGAAAAACTGACAAAGTGGAACTGTGTGGAGAATAGAAGTATATTATTTTCACTCTCTTCTTCTTTTTTTTTTTTTTTTTTTTATTTTGTTCTTCTTAGGAACTGTTCCTTTCATCTCCTGTTTCATTTTTTTAGAAATTGTAATGGCAAAACAATTGGAGCTTTTGGATGTAATGGTGCTGCCATTAGTTTTGCAGTAAAAGAACTTTATTAATCCCACTAAATATAAATTGTTCTAAGATCAGACATTTACTGATATACTTTGTTATTATCTCTGCAAAATGTGGGATAATTTTTCCCCACTTTTTACTCCACTGGTGAATTGGAAGCTCTTTTCAGATGAGATGGGGAAGGTCACTTTTCCTCCCCTTGTATTTAAGCAATTAAAACACGTATTCCCAAATGATAAAGTCTTTGCGGTAAAGGCAGAGCACTGGACTATATGACCCGCTGTGGTCCCGTCAACCTGAATGATCCTAAATATTCAAGACTTCTGTTGACAATCTCAGTTCTAGGATACATTTCAGAATGCAATATAAGCTTGCAACTTACATACATATATAATATACACAACATATATTTGTTCCTATTTTCTTTCTCTGTGTTCCTCATCTAGTACGAGGAGTTAAATTATTTAATTTGGGTTGTTTTCCTTGAATTTTACCTTTCCCTGAGCAGTAAGAGATACTGAGAGCTCCATGATTAAAAAAAAAAAGCCAAACTCTTCTTAAAAATCATGCAGCTTTAGACTGTCTGTTGAAAAAGAACCTCTCAAAGGGATTGTTAGGCCTGGAATTTGGTGTGTAGACACAAATGTACTGTAAGGCTATTCTGTATATGATTTTTTATAAACCTTTTCTATATTAACAAGATCTCTTTTTCAAAATACTTTTCTACTTTGTGCATTAGGTTCCGGACCCTCACTGATGTACCCAAAGACTCCATTTTGAACACTACAGTTTACAAAAGGGCAATATGCCTCTTGTAGCCTAACATATTCAACTTTATGTACATTGACAGGGAAATACATTGCAAACCATTAAAGTCTCTTTCTGATCATAATAATTTTGCCACTGAATTTTTTCTGTGTTTTTACATGTTACTTACTGAAACTTACCTTCCTTGTCAGCAAAATTTGAAGATTCTCTACTCTTCCCAAGATTGGGCATAATCCATAAGAATTTGCAAAATATTTTGACAGAATTATTACATTGTTGTTACTTCACTAATTAGAGGTATGTGTAGAACATTAATAATGAGCTATCTCTATAAAGTCAGAAGTTACCATTTATTACACCTTAACTCTTCACGTGCTCTGTGCCTTCACAACAAGCATCCCATAGAGCAGCAACATTATTGCACTTTGGGTGTCCGCTGTATGTCCTCTTGCATTGTTAAAGTAAGTGATGTTGTAGTAAGTAGCTTGGCCCTGGCATGCACATAGTGTTCAGCATTCAAGTCATTTGGTAGGTAGTATTATTTTACAATTGCGTTAACTTGTGTAACCCTCTGCATTTCAGTTTGCTTCTTTGCAAAACAAGAAGCGATAAATATTCTGGAGTGCTGAGGAACAGTACAACAAATTCTTTTGATCAAATAGTACCAGTAATAGCCTGTACACATTGATTCTTAATGTTGACTATTGTAAGTACAAATCTTAGTTTCTGACTTCCTAAGAAATCAGTAGAGTTGATAGTCAATTTTGTTCTTTGACAGTTTTGCCGTTGTCTTTACTTGGCTTTTGATCTGAACTTAGGGATGAATATAGTAATCTCAAAATAGATTATTCTGTAGACTGTGTTACAGGAATTAATATGTGTATGTACTTATTGATTTGCTTCATATTAATGGGTTTCTGTGTCTTCTGATGGATATGTCATAGATTAAAATTTTTACACTACACAAACAGCAATAGAACATTATTACTTCCATTCTATTTTGAATCATTTATGGTAAAATACGTGCTTTATGCCTCATTTCCTGCAAAATTTATTTTATTGTAGTGTTTAATTAATGAGTAATTCTGCCGTTTGTGGCAAATGGCCAAAATATTATCTTCTATTTTTAGACTGCCACTGTTTAGACAAAGTAGATTAGGCAGAATTTATCAATCTAGCATATTCATTAACAATTTGTGGAAATCGGTGGAGATTTTTTCTTGAGTTATTTATCTAAGGTATTTGTTATAGATGCTAAGTATTTTGAATAGAAAAAAACTATGTGGCTGAATGTAAAACCAAAAAAGAAGAGAAAGTCTACACTTTTTAATATAGGAGTAAACCTTCACTGTGTTTTAATGAACAAACAGAAATAAAATAGGTATTGTCCCTTGAGATGCTCTTAAATCAGTCACACTGCTAAATAGCTTTTAAGGGATTCCAGCACTAAATCCTATATAGATAGCAAGAAATGTTTACTTGAGGCAGAAAAGCTTCAGTAATGCTGCATTTTGGTACCAAAATAAAGAGATTTTTCTTTTTTCTTTCCCAGGCAGCTTGCCTTTGGTAAAAAAGCAAGCTCAGTAGAGATCAACTGTTGTAGGCTTTTCAGAACTTTTCTCATTCCTGTGCCAGGCTGCAAGTGGGCAATACAGTGCTGCACAGGACATAGCAGGTTTTCTTAAAGGTACAAAAGTGCGGAAACAACAATTCATTGCTAGTGTTTGTTTTTTACCCCTCTAAATACAGTTAGCACCAAGAGGTTTCAAGGCAAAGAATATGCATTTCTAAAATGTCTCTTCCGTATTTATGCTGTGGCTACCACATTTGTATAAACAGAAAATTACTCCATTCATGCTTTATTAGCTCTTCTTTTGTACCACAGCCTTGACCCCAGTCATCATAAATTGAGAAATAGTGGGGAACTAATGGAGACAGATGGGAATATGGCTTGCCATTTACTCAAATTGGTAAAGTAATTAACCTCAAGGTGCTGGTTTGCAAGAAAAATTGTTGGAATATCTCAGAGCGCCGGTAAACAGACTCCTGCTTTAACCACTTCTGACAACTGCATCATAAACTAGACTTATTCTGTTCAATTGACCTGTCAACGTCTTGAGTCCAAATAAAGATTTGTATTACAATGCACTTGCTGAGAAGTGGGAGAAGACTACTGCTGTTTCTTTTCAAATGGGTTGCTGTTCTCTCTCTGCTAGATAGGAGCTGGAATGTCATATATTCATTCTTCAGCCATTATATTCCTTAGAAATCTTCCATTACTGATTGTGTGACAGCTTTGTGACAGCAGATGGTAGTCATTTGGCTTGAGAAAATGAAATGAAAAAACATGGGCCAGACTGACTGGGCTCATTTAGAACAGCAGTGGACAGAGGCCAGATCGCGTTTTTATTTATCGAGGGACATCATGTAATGAAGCCAGTTTCTTTTATTTTTTCCCCTTTCTCTTTTTTCCCCCTGCAGATTGGGTGAATGAGGTAGATTTTCAACATATTAGTACATAAATCAAAGGCAGTCTTGTAAACAGGAATATTTTATCAAAAAGCCCTCTTCCACGTGACAGCTTTCAAATTCTTCTAAGTTTTTTCCTCATCCATGTTTTTATTCCCCACTCTCAATTTAATGGAAGCATCTTTTAGATTTATTTTGTACACATTATCAGCTGGAATATTTTTTTAAAACAGCAAATTAAATCTTCAGGGGACATTTTGTAAGTTGGCTTACATGGATTCAGCTCAGTAACTGGAAGAGTTTTGATCAGTCAAGCTCATGCAGTTCTTTATTTCATAGGTTTCGATTTGCAATTGAAGCAGCCATGATAAAAAAAAAAAAAAAAGACAGACATTTTTGATATTGTCATAAAATGTATCTGGAAGGCATATGTCAAGGGAACATACAGAGTAATCTTCATCTAGAGTAAATACAGCCATTCAAGACAGATGAAAACTGGAAACATAGTATGGTATCTCAATTTGATGAAAACTCAATCGGTTCAGAAGCATTCAAGGAGCACTCATTCGTAACTTCTGCTCCCCTAATTTATCCACAGACGCCTACAATGGCATCCAATAATGCCTTGCTGCATAATGCTGATTCAGTGCCATTATGACCACAGTATTTGAAACAATTTCATTAGGTATTTGGTTTTATGAATTTCAGGATTTTAGGAAACAAACATAGTTCCAGGTGAGTGGAATAATAGGTTTTAAAATACATTTATTGTTCTCAAATATAAATTTTTCAGTAAATAATAATTTTCCTAATAATGCTCCCTAAAATTAAATCTCTCGGTAGGCATTGTGATTTAGTAGTTCATGCATTTTATATTCAAGGTAGTCTTCTTTGAAATGTGTTATGAGTTCAGAGACTGTGCCAAGGATAATTTGTCAGTGTCACCTGCACTGGTGCGTTTCCATCATTGGATTAAAGATTTGTTAATGTGTAATTGATAAAGAAAACACCAAGCAGCATTTTGCAATGATGGGTAGTGGTTTAGAATAGCATTTTATATTTTTCTCCTGACAGGCATAACATTTTATGGGTTTTTTAAACCAATGTGTTCATACAGACAGAAATCTCATTGAGTTCTTTGATCAGTCTTTCTCAGTAACTGTGTTGGTAAGTTCACAGCACCTAATCCATGTTATCAGTCAGAGTCAGTGATTTTTAAATCTATGGTCAAATTATACTTTATTTCACAAGCTCTAAAAAGAAGACACAACAACCTGTGGAAAAAGGGGATAAACCAATAGCACTTGTCACTGAGGGGATAGAGTTCAGTAATTTTTTTTAATTCTGAGAAGATATGCAGGTTAAACATATTTGTTACCTGTGTTGTTTTCTTCTGGTTTTGAACATTTTAATTTATAATCAGACAAGAAGAACAGATGTAAGAGTTGTAATTTAATCATTTTATTGCTATCTTTGTATATTTTGAAGAATTAGGTATTGTACTCTTGGGAAGCCATATTTTATGCCTAGTTGGAAAAATGAATAATGTAATAATATGCAAAATGTGAAGTTTTAGAACTTCGCTACTGAGTAAGGCATATAAACTAATGATCTAGTTAAAGTCCCTTGTGCACCATAATAAATATGGACTAAATTTGTCATTATAGCTTTAGACAGAGGTTTCAGGCTACAGATTTAATTATATCCTTTTTTAATATTCATACTTCTAAACTGCATAATTCCTTTCTACTGTAAAACGGAGTGCTATATTAAAACAAACAAAAATGGCAGATTACTAAATGGATATTAACATGGAGTCAATAAGCATTTAATTTCTGTAGAGAACACTGCAAAAAAGAAGAGTGTAAGCTTCGTGTTGCTCAGGAGATCTTTTCTTAGATGCCCATCATTTGTACAGAGAGACTGCCTCCTGTTTTAATGCTGACTTTTGTTACAGAGGTTAATTAGTTATTTATGGAACTCATAAAGGACACAGGGGCAGTACAGGAATAGCTTTTGTTAGCCATTAAGAAACAGCGATTATTGAAAAGCCTAATTTAGTCTCCATATGATACAAGAGTTAGCTGAGACTAGCTCATCTCACATTCAGTCAACACTGCTTAATGGTGTCCAAATATTGATGACGATTAATAATGGCTGAATAAAATACCATCACATTAGAATGTTTATTCCATTCCTCCTCTCTCTGTAATAAATGCTCTATTGACTTGAATTTAAAGACTTTGTTTCCTTTACAGTATACAGTTGACCAGGTTCTCAGATTAGGGTCATCAATTAAAGGTCAACTTAAAAAACAAATAACTTTTCCATCCACTTTCATATTCCTATAGGCACATGTTAAGTAAATGAAAAGAGAAAAGAAATATATCTAAATTAATGAGTCTTCTCCCCTTCTTTCTCTTGGGAAGGCCCTTAAATGCAACCAGAGCAATGAAGAAGTACAAAGGTAGCAACAACAAATGTGAAGATAAAAAAGAGGAAGAGCAGTAACATACATTTTAATGAGGGATAAGGAAAGAAGAAATAACATTTTATGGGGAACTAGAAGGAAAGTTCAAGCCAAACAATGAATTAGTCAGTATAGTTCCTAATAATTTGGGTTGGCTCAGTTGGGAAGAATGGGTTCCAAAGAGCATAAGGAAGAACCGTGTACTCCTTTGGGTAAAGTCACTGTGGATAAGTCAGTCCCTTTTGTACTGGATAAAATATTGAAGTTGACTGATAGGTTTGAGCCAGTCAGATCCAGGGCTCAAAAATAAGTGTTTCACGTAGCAGACAGAGCTGGTGTTGGGTGCGAGAAAGGTGTTTATGACTTTCAAATCAACAATGAAGGTCTTTGATTTCTCACTGCCTGCTTAAATGATTCTATTTCTTGTTTTTCCTTTGCTTGCAAATGCACTACGTAAGAGAAAAGTTAATAGTTTCTGAAGAATAAAATTGCTTTTGTTAAAAAATGAAAAATTCTATGGGTGATTGCAGCATATTTTTCATGTGGCTTTCAGATATGGATAGTGAATGATCTTGGCTTAGTTTTGCATTATTTTTTTCTATTATCTATCTAGTATCGTAATTATTATTTCTTGTCTTGCTTATCCGTACTAAAATGCTTTTATTTTATCAGAGGGCATATTATAAACATTTTTACATATTTATACATTTTCTTATTATGCAAATTGCCAAGAGCTATCACAAAGGTGAAGGAGAGTTAAGAATAAAGGTAAGAGGACTTTTCTAGCAGACGGTCATTCAATAAGTGTACGAAGGACATATTTCTTCAGTCTAAGAACTAAAATTGTTAAAGTCATCAGAGCATTTCTGTTGGGATGTTACTAGCTGCTTCTGGGATGGGCTGAAGAAGGAGGAAAAAAGCTGTTTTCAAGTTAGTCCCTTGATTTAGTTATCTGCTAAGGCTGGCTGAAATAACAACATTTTCAGTGTTATTTTATGAATACAGTTTTTTCTTACTACTGAATTATTAGCATTGGTAATTCTGATCATGTTCTCTTGATTTTTTAAAAAATTATAAGCATTTTCCTGTTATAGGGCTAAATATTATAATCATGTAGCCACATAAAACTGCAATCAAAAGTTCAGAAATCATTTCAGATTGCCTGTGAAATATTTCAAAACACTAGTGTTATGGAAGCTGCAAGTTTATATTTAATCAAAAACAAGGTAATAGTCATAATCATGTTTACTGTGTCATTGCCTAATTATTGACCAACAAGGAGATCAATTGTGCCAGACATTGGATGAATACAAAGCAACACAAAGGAATTTCCTGAGAGCTTACAGTTTAAGTTGTAGGAAATGAAAAATTAGAATGAAAATTTTGGAATGTTTTTTGCAGTATCAAACTTAGATATCAATGATCCCCCCAGCATGAATATTAGAATTGAAGAATTCTAACAAGAATGGAATCTATTGCTCAAAGATGAAAACTGGCATAAATTAGAGACAACAGATTACCAGGCAGTCAAATGATAGTCTGCAGCTTAAAACTTCTTAGAACAATCAACCAGCTTTTTTGAAGAGGCATCATAGCTTGCAATTTAAGAACTCCACCTTCTGTTGGTACTGCTCAGTATATAAAAGCTTAAATATACGTCATTTTGGCCATGTCTAGAGTTTGCAGTCTTTTGGCAAAGGAAGAGAATTAAATGCAATTCATTATAAAGGTGGGCTTCAGATTGACACTACCATCTGGACATAACAAAACTGTCCCATTTACAATGTATGCAGATACTAGCACAGCAAGGACCATGGGACTAGCCTGACATACAGAAAGGGGATGTTATACTATTAGCCCAAAAGTGAGTAAAAAGAGCTATTTATTGCTCAGAGATTGTACTTAAGCATTAGAAAAGTGAATTGCATCTATTATGATGAGAGTCCAGTCCTCTCCTGTATGGTAGCATATGCATCCCCTGGGGTATGTATCAAGTCTGAAGAGTTTCAAGATGTGTTAGATTTTTTCTTAGACTGTAATGGAAAGCACACCAAAATTTAACACAATTGTCTTTTTCTCTTTGGTTCTCATTTGTTTCTCTTTGGTTTTAAATCCTCTAGACTCTGCCTAATTATTGTTTGTTTTCATGATTTTTGTTTCTGTTTTCTTACATTATGTTATTTTTCTGTAGTTAGTCTATACTGTGATTATGTGAGAATATACAAGTACAGGACAGAAAAAAAAAAAGCCTAATTCTAATTATCATGCCGTTTTCTATTTCAATGGAACAATCTAACATCTGGCATACCTCAAAAATCAGAAGGAAATATTTAAGTGCATTTCTCCTCTGTGAAGAAATTAATGATTCATGTGTTCAGGCAATGCTAGCACTGGTTCTGGTCTGAGATCAGCATGACATTTACTATGATATTTTGTCTGGCTGGTTCTATTGGTTGATACATATGACTTTCAATCAAAAAATAAAAGCCTAACAATTTTTTAAGAGCAGGACTTTGGAAGCCCTGCTGAGCCCAGATAGGTTGGTGACTTTTTACCTGATCAAGTCAAATGTCTGTCAACCAGGAAATAACTTTAAATGGGCTGAATATGGCTAAACACTATACCAGTGTTCCTCCCGGAGTGTCAGGTCTTTTCCAAGGTGACCTAATTAGAGTTGTTTACAGCAGCCATTTGCCTCCACCTGTCCTGTTATTGATGGTTTCTTATTGATGGTTTCTAAACAGTTCTTCCTTGCATGGAACATGCCAGCCAGATAGCTGCAGAAAAAGAGCAAAGGGAGAGTGTCTCCAATGCACTGGCACACAGTAGAGTTACTCTGGCTTAGAGCACTTGGCATAGTTTCCTAGCGGTTACATTTCCACGGGGCTTTATCTGACCATAAATACCATCTTCTAGAGCTATAGTGATTTTCCGGTAACTTCTGTTACTGCTCTTTGGAATGGAACGGAATGAATGTCTCACCAATGACCTCAAAAATACCTTGATACTTAGTTAATAATGATGGTTGTGATAGCCTGTTGCCAAGGTGTGACATGCCCAGTCTGTAGTGTTTCTCCTCAGGCATCCAGGGACAGTCAGATAAACTTCAATTCACAACTCCTTAGGTGGATATTCTTGTATGTCCTTTCTTAGGGTTAGCATTTTCTCATTTTGGCATTTAACTTCAGGTGTATGAAGTAGGATTGCGTAACGATCCCAGTATAGTCAAGGAGAGAGAAACGTAGGTTTCAGGATTAAGAGCAGAAGTCTATCTTGTTTGTGGTCTCTGCGTCTTCCCTCTCTGTCCACTGTTAAAGCCTAGGGAGCTGAGATGCCTAATTTTGATACTTAAAATCCGATGTTTATGTTAGTCAGTATAAATGCCACTCTTTAGGCATCCTTAGGGACTTACTGCAAAATAGCTAGTGTGCTGAGAATTCACACTTGTGCTCACTATAAACGAGCATTCCTCTGTACACAAGTACTGGTCTACTGAAAGTGGTCTGCTAATGCCGCATCCCTAAGGTGACAATGACAAGTCTGAGTCTTTCTGCTGGCATATAAGAGATGGAGAACGTTAAATGGAAGCTAAAAAGTCACTCATAAGCCTTGTTCTGATTCATATCTCTCTGACAGAAGCCACAGGTGTCAACTCTGTGGGCAGTGCAGGGAAGTGCCCACTTTCCACTTACACAGCATCATCCTACATTTCCTTTCAGCAGAGAGTGTCTTTCTCAACTGGTAACAGCATTTGCAGCAGAAATCAAGTGCACATCTCGTAAAGTTGTCACCCAGGAGGTGCCATTTCATCGTTTAGGCACGTTCTGTTTCCTAGTGTAACAGTAAGTGTAGCACAACTAAATGAAAAAAATGGCAATTCTGTGTCAAAAAATGTAGCAAGATATCAGTTTGAGTAGTCCCTTTCCCAAAGAGGGGGAAAAGCATGCAAGAGAGAATAGTTTAAATAGGGAGAAATGTTCCCCTCTCAGCCACAATAAGCTGTCAGCTGCTGAATCTGTGTTATATTCAATTAGGCTCATCTGATGCCTGTGTATACAGGAGACACATGCCACTTTGCAAGAGACACTGTGAGCTGCCTACGTTAACAGAGCCTCCCGTGCCATTGCCTTAAGAAGCAGTCAAATAGCTCAGCGTTATTACAGTTCTCATTTTAAAAGTATTTTTAGGCCTTGCTATTAAAACATTGTTCATATTAAGAATGAGCCTGTGAGATGGAGTTTTACTAAGCTTCTCATATGTACATTAAATAAAGTCTTCATATAAGAAAATATTCTGCAAACAATTATGTATGTGAGTAAATTTGCTCTTTCCAGCAAACCCAAGGGTTTGACCAACTGAAGTCTAAAAACATCAACCCTAAAAATATTTCCTTTTTAAAGTCAAAATATGCTTAAATGAGTTCACTTAGCTTCATGGGATATGTGAGAAAATAATTGTCACATTAAAAACTTTAACAAAGAATACATTAATTGAAAATACATGAAATTTTTTCTTCTAAAAAGTTAGTTTTGAATCATTAAGTGCATATAATTTCATAAATATCATATGTAAGCAGGGCTCATTCCTGTGATTATTCTCTGTGGCGTTCATTTTGCGGTGCTTCATGAGTCCTTCTATGCAAACATTATCTCATTTGGCTAAATAGTAACTGCTTGATTTTTTGTGCACTGACTATACTAAATTACAGCTCTCTACAGGTTTTGTCAAGCTCATGTGAATAATCCATGTCAGTGTTCCTGGATCTTGATGAATATCTCGAGTTATAGGGATTGAAGTGGCTAGTGGCTCATCTGCACGAGTCAGATGTCACCTGCTACAGATGAAAAAAGATCTTTCTGTATCTAAGGAAGAGAATTGTCCTCCTGCTTCACTGAGCTGAACTTTGTGTTTAAGTTCACATTTTAACGTGACTCAAGACATGGTATCTGGCAGCTTCTTTATCATTTACCCACATTTTGCCTTTTCCCCATTCCCAAAACTGTCGTCTTTCTTCCCTCCACTAGAACAGACGTTGTTTTCACCTTTCTAGTTTGATCAGCTTGCAAGCAGATGTTCTTATGTAATTTTTAATTAATTGATTTCTTCCTTGGAGGGTTTTGGTTCGTCTGTTTTAAAAAGATACCTTAACTTTAAAAAAAAAAGAAGAAAAAAAAGCACATTTGCTTGTTGTCTTGTGCACTTCAAAATGAAAATATAGTAAAATATGTCAGCAAAATTAAAGCAACTTTTAAATTGATAGAAAAAGTTTATACACCATACCTACAAATACCTTAGCTAAAATGTATCCATTACATATGCCATTTGTATCAATGTCATTGCGCCTCTGTGCCAGTTCCCCTTGTCCATCCTGAGTTCAAGAGTTCCACAGTCCCACCCGTCTGCTCTTTCTGCCTCCCGAACAGAGGAGAAGAGGAATGGAGTTTAAGAAATAAGAGAAAGATGTCTGAAGGTAATACTCTCCTCTGTCTGTCTTCTTTCTTCCTTTTTTTTTTAGGCTTTTAATGTTCTTTTCTCTAGTCAACACTGAAGGAATAAGATTGTAATAAGAGGCAACATTAAGACCTTGATTCGCTTAGCAGAAAGACAACAGTTTCGGGTGTTATATAGGCCCCCAAGATAATGCATTTTCCAAGCACAAAAATGCCTTTTTCTGCTAAGGACTGTTGAAAAGTTCATCTTGAAAAGCTGGAAAAGTTAATCTGTTGTGGGCTGTAATCTTCTGTTGCATCACTTGGCCTGTGGACATATTTCCTCTTCAGTTCTTTGATCATGCCAGTTAAATGGGCTGCCACCTCAGCTGACTGCCATCATCTTGTCAGAACTACCCCAACCTGACCCACCAGCCAAACCACTGATATGAGCACTCCCAACTGTATTTCATTTCATTTCATTTCATTTCATTTCATTTCATTTCATTACATTACATTTCAGTCAAAAAGGAAATCTTAAAGGTGCAGGAGCAAGCCATCCCCATATGCCAAAAGATGAGCTGGCGGGGAAGAAGACTGGCCTGGCTGAACAGAGAGCTTTGGCTGGAACCTGGGGAAAAAAAGGAGAGTTTATGACTTTTGGTAGAAGGGACAGGCAACTCAGAATTCAGGAGGACTACAAGGATGTCATGAGGTTATGCAGGGAGAAAATTAGAAGGGCCAAAGACCAACTAGAACTTAATCTGGCTACTGCCGTAAAAGACAATAAAAAGTGTTTCTATAATACATTAACAACAAGAGGAGGGCTAAGGAGAATCTCCATCCGTTATCGAATGCGGGGGGAAACATAGTGACAAAGGATGAAGAAAAGGCCGAGGTACTTAATGCCTTCTTTGCCTCAGTCTTTAATAGCAAGACCAGTTGTTCTCCAGGTACTCAGCCCCTTGAGCTGGAAGACAGGGACGGGGAGCAGAATGAAGCCCTCATAATTGAAGGAGAAATGGTTAGCGACCTGCTACACCACTTAGACACACACAAGTCTATGGGGCCGGATGGGATCCACCCAAGAGTACTGAGGGAGCTGGTGGAAATGCTCACCAAGCCACTTTCAATCATTTACCAGCAGTCCTGGCTAAGCGGGGGGGTCCCAGTTGACTGGAGGTTAGCAAATGTGATGCCCATCTACAAGAAGGGCCGGAAGGAGGATCCGGGGAACTACAGGCCTGTCAATCTGACCTTGGTGCCAGGGAAGGTTATGGAGCAGCTGATCTTGAGTGCCATCATGCGGCATGTACAGGACAACCAGGTGCTCAGGCCCAGTCAGCATGGGTTTATGAAAGGCAAGTCCTGCCTTGACTAACCTGATCTCCTTCTATGGCAAGGTGACCCACTTAATGGATGAGGGAAAGGCTGTGGATGTTGTCTACCTAGACTTTCGTAAAGCCTTGGACACCATTTCCCACAGCATTCTCCTGGAGAAACTGGCTGTGCATGGCTTGGATGGGCACACGCTTTGCTGGGTAAAGAACTGGCTGGATGGCCAGGCCCAAAGAGCGATGGTGAATGGAGTTAAATCCAGTTGGCAGCCGGTCACAAGTGGTGTTCCCCAGGGCTCAGTATTGGGGCCATTTCTGTTTATTATCTTTATCAAGGATCTGGATGAGGGGATCAAGTGCACCCTCAGTAAGTTTGCAGATGACACCAAGTTGGGCAGGAGTGTTGATCTGCTTGAGTCCTGCACTTGGCCCTGCACTTGGGTCACAACAACCCCATGCAACGCTACAGGCTTGGGGAAGAGTGCCCAGTGGAAAAGGACGTGGGGGTGTTGGTCGGTAGCTGGCTGAATATGAGCCAGCAGTGTGCCCAGGTGGCCAAGATGGCCAATAGAATCCTGGCTTGTATCAGAAATAGTGTGGCCAGCAGGACTAGGGAAGTGATTGTCCCCCTGTACTCGCACAGGTGAGGCCACACCTCAAGTACTGTGTTCAGTTTTGGGCCCCTCACTACAAGAGAGACATTGAGGGGCTGGAGCGTGTCCAGAGAAGGGCAATGAAGCTGGTGAAAGGTCTACAGCACAAGTCTGATGAGTCACAGCTGAGGGAACTGGGTTGTTTAGCCTGGAGAGAAACAGGCTCAGGGGAGACCTTATCACTCTCTACAACTACCTGAAAGGAGGTTGTAGAGAGGTGAGTGTCAGTCTCTTCTCCCAAGTAACAAGCAACAGGACAAGAGGAAACAGCCTCAAGTTGTGCCAGGGGAGGTTTAGATTGGATATTAGGAAAAATTTCTTCACCAAAAGTGTTGTCAAGCATTGGAACAGGCTGCCCAGGGAAGTGGTTGAGTCACCATCCCTGAAGGAATTTAAAAGATGTGTAGATATGGTGTTTAGGGACATGGTTTAGTGGTGGACTTGGCAGGGCTAGGTTAACGGTTGGACTTGATGATCTTAAAGGTCTTTTCCAACCTAAATGATTCTTGACTCTATGATTCTATGATTTAAGATGGGCTTGGTTACTTAAATAGTGGAAATGGTAAGTTTTTGCCATCTCTCCTTAATTTAACTGAAATGCCCTTTAGGGAAAGTTCATTTGTTTTGCTAGCATGACAGGAGAAGAATAATTTTGGCTGGAATGGGGTAGGGAGGGAGATAAGCAGCTAGAAGCAGCAGCCTTTCAGATAACATAGCTGGGATTTAAAAAAGATGTGTTCATCATCTCACACAATGGATTATGTGTGATTATACTGTCCTAAATATATGGACATCTATAACAAGCTTATTTAGATGTTTGTGAGCCAGAGCTCTGATTGGGGTTCTCTAGAATTTTCAATGTGAAAGAATTCTTAAGAAAATAATTTTAAAACAACAAGCATGATGTATGTCTGAAACTCTGCAAAACAAAATTGCATATGCACGTGTACCAGTCTAGACTGAAATGAAAAAGTCCTCCAACAAGTCCTTTCACATCCCTTTTTCCAGGTTTGCTTCTGTCAGCAATACTGTGAGAACCCCAAGCCAGAACAAATCAGTTTACACAAATGGCTAATAACAACCAACTCCTTCCTGGAACAATTTCAAGGAGCAGCAAAGAGAGAGGACACTCCTTTTCCCTTGAAGGCCTCCTTCAGACTAGCTTTTCACCTAAGACTGCACACATGATAAGTAGGAACACTTTTATGCTGGAGCATCTTTATACCCTGTCATAAGTATAATTGGACATAAGGTATCACGAGAGAAGAGAATTCCATTTTGTGACAAGAGACTGAAGTATTTCCAGCACTAAAGCTATGCATCTCTAGACAGAAAGAAGCTAAAATGTTTCAGTCCCTAACTAAAACACATAGAAACTTTGTCTTTCTAATTAAAATCCTTTTAGAAATCCCCTCAGTACACATAAAAACTATGGAATCTGTAACTATTACGTTTTTCCCCTTCTGTGCCTTTAAAATATATAATCCTTTGTTTTCTCTAAACTGTATTGAATCTCCCTGCTGCTGCTGAGGAAATGTATTTATCATCCTTGAAGTGTGTGTTACGTACCTGCCTTCCATCCCAGAAGGGAGTAATAAATAAAAGGTAACTAATTGTTTAGTGGCTGATCTGACAGAGAGGAGATACTGGGTCAGAGAGGACCAATCCTACAGAAATTGGCCTGGCAGAGTGGAGGGGTATAAACTGCGTTTGGTTACTGAACTTTTTGAGGATTGGTAGGAGAGATGTGCTCTGTGTGTTGTACAATGGCAATAGTGAGATTTGGTAACTAAGCTCCCCTGGATAATTGAATTTGACCGTATGATATACGTTTATAGAGTAGGCAGTGAAGACACCTGTGTACTTTAGATATAAACAAAGAATGTAACAAAGAAATTTATATTGCTAGGATCACAGGGTAATTCAGGCTAGAAAGGACCTCCGGGAGGTCTCTGGTTGAACCGCCTGCTCAAAGCAGGGTCAGCTAGGAGATCACACCAGGTTATTTGAGGTTTCATCCAGTCTTGTCTTGAAAACCTCACAAACCACATCTTGAGACGCCCTTTACCACACTTAATTAGCAATAATGAAAAAATATATTTGTCTTTACAAAAACTTTCTTTGGCTCACATGACACCCTTCATTGCTGCTCCTGAGACCCAGCACTCTCCCTCCGAGTTTAGACAATAATTTTTTGGAGGTCAGTCCTTCTATTTCCATGAAGACACCAGCAGAATTTATGAAAACCCTGAGAAGGGAATTCAGTTTGCAAAATGGCTTGTGCTGCCAGTGCATGTTTTGGGCTAAGTTTCTGATTAACTCTGAGCTCCAATGGCAAGGTTCAAATTGTTTCCAACTTCCCCATGATCTAGAAGGTTTGGATCCAATAGAACAGATTTGGGCTAATCTATAATTCTTATATTGCAAATATACTTCAGGCTCTGTAGCCTTTAAAGTCTGTTGGATGTATCTGAATTACTGATTTTACTATCTAATTGCTTAGAGGGAACTAATTGAAATACAGCCCTAAATATGGACTTCATTTCTGCTATCGCATTTCTACAGTGATTTTTCATTCTAATCTAGCAATTCTGTTGAGCTGATGCTGGACACATTTAAAAATTTGTCCTGTTATTTTTTATTTATTGTACTGTTGAATGTATAGTGACAGAAAATGGGTAAGAGTTTAAGGCAGCAATTAATGTTTTAAAAGCAACAGAAAAGAGACAAAAAAGTTGGGGCGGAGTGGGGGAAAGCAGCTTGGAAGAAATACTTCCATTTTTGCTAGGTACCAGAATCTGCACTCAAATATTTCCAAGTCCTTCTGGTCCTATTAAATACCAGACAAACGACACAGACACTGCTGGAGCAGTATTGGTTATTTTGCAATGCTTTACTTGGCTGTGTGAAAATAGACTTTACATTATCCTGTGCTTATTGCTGGAATTCCTCTGTCAGCAGACAGGCTGAGGTTATAACAACTGTTTAAGAATTGAAATATTTTTGTTCAGAAATCTGACATGATTTGCTAGTTGTGACAACTGATTTGACAATGACCAGTGATTTACGTCTACCTGTAATAAGTGAATTAATCTGAGTTAAAACATAGTGATCTGTCATGTTTAGAGATACCTCAACAGCTGGCTGACTTGTCCTCTGTCAAGCTAGTTTGTCCTGTGCAAATCTTCTGTCAAGTACGGAAAAGAACTGTTGAGAGAAAATTACATGGCAGTTTTAGAGTTAGCGATGAATTTTTCTCCCAACATACCAGCTGTGCCAGTAACACTATTTTTTGTGGCATTAATCAAATATCTTGCCTGCAGCACCTTCACTTTCCCAAAGGCTAGAAGATGAATCTGTCAAAAAATTTCACTGGGATTTGCCAAGAGCTTTTCCTAAGCTCAGGTACTAGTCCATGCACCTCAGAAGTTTGAATAAGGCTTTTAGGGATGTTGTTCTCGGAATTAAAAGTCCTGTAGTGTAATTTTACCCTATACATGAATTCAAAGCCATCGTTACAGCGAACATGATGAAATTAAGGAGTCTGCTATAAGGCCAAGTACTCAAACTTTATTAATGTACTCCACTTGCTGACTTACAGCTCTGTGTTTATTTTTAGTTGTAGTTCTGCAATTAGCAAAGTACAAGAACAATTGAAGGCCACAGAGTGATCCAGCCACTTTTCTGCAGACGGAGGAAGCTGAGACAAGTTTAGGTTGATAAACACAAATATGTATTCTATACTTATATCAATATATTGCATATTTTCCTTAAAAGTGTAAACTGTAGGAAATTCCAGATTACAGGTTTTCATAAATAAAAACTATTTTATTTTAATCAACACAGAATAGAAATGTATTTTTATCATTCCCCTTTTCTTTAGTACTGAAATTTTAATTAAAAATTAATAGACTGTTTCTTATATGAGCATTGGGACCCAAATGCAGCAATTAAGAGAAACAATAGATTCCCACTCAAGTGAGAGGACAAACATTCTTTTCCCTTTTATTCATGTGCATGTATACCATTACATATGCTTAGTGACACAAATGTGTGCTAGATGCTTTTATAGCTTCAAGGCTGCCAGCAAAGTTGGGTTTACCTAGCACTCAAAACTTGCAAAACACAGACATGTAGCACTGTACAGTAGGTGGGATATTGAACTCCTCCCTGTAGGCACTCTGACTTGGAGAAAAAAGGTGGAGGAAAAGAATTATTCTAATTTGCTTTCTGAGCAATGCTGACCTGTGAGAAGTTAGAGAGGTGCATTCAGCTTAATAAGGGGAGGTGAGGTATCCTTCACCGGAGTGAGCCCAAGCGTTGTAATCACATCTAGTTCCTGAGATTGCCTTCCTATTCCCACTTCCATTGGTTCTCCCATTCATAGATTGGCTTTCACATTACTTCTTCTCTTCCATATAATTCTTACAGATACTGAAACATGTCTTTCACATGGGATTGAAGAGGAAGGAGTAGAATCAATTTAGTACAGCTCCATCTATCCCTGCTGGAGACCTCATGTAGACTAATAGCCTCTCTGGTTATGTCAAAGGCCTCTAATAAATGTAATGGTTAAAGCATGGCACTAGACTTTGGTATGTAGCCCTTGTTAGGGAGGTCATTCATCAGTAAGCCAACATTATCCCTTTGTCATGCTAAGGTCTGTAATCAAATTTGAAAGGAGCTAGGCTGTGCTGATGTCTTTATCTGATTATCACTCCATTGGACAGGGAGTTTGAAGAGGCATTGGCCTTGGTTAACAAGACTTTCCAAACTCTTTTCTCTGCTCCTGATTTTATTAGTCCCAGCTAGAGCCCCTGGAAGGGCTCCTGAGACTGGTTTTCTTTCATGACACCTTGAAGATCACAAAGCCCTATAGCTACTGTACATTATCAATGCTATCGTTTCAACAGACATGTTCTAAAGAGATTTTGATTGAGCTTCCTCCCTACAAGAGGCATAGGACATAGGAAGCATTATGCATCTCCGAGGAAGATTTTTATTTAAAAATTGAATTTCCTTCAGAATTTGAATTTATAAACTTTCTTCTGCAAAAAGTAAAGGCAATTTTAGAGTTGCACAGAAATAATGCTTAAGAGATAAACAACATTAAAAAGCATGGGGTCTAGCTGAAATTGTATTTTCAAATTCTCTGTGTTTCTCAATGCTCTTTGTGATAATGATTACAGTCTTCTTACGTATTGAGGAAAGCTAAGCCAGTGTTTTAAAAGCTGGAAACAGCTATATCCAAAATATAGAAACTGCCTGTGTTTTTTTCTATACCAAGTCCTAACAAATTGTGAAATAGTCTTACAAAAGCTCCTGTGTCCATAACCACTTGTAAATGATACCATTTGTTCCTTTAATGCATAAATAAATTAAAATCAGGTGCAAACCATTATCATTGTCATTGATAATAGAGTTCCTGCTGCCAACATGAATAGTTGCACAAATTCCTAATTCAACATAAAATCCATTTTTTTTCTGATACCTGAATATTTTTGTTGATTTGCGTAACCTCATTAGCAAAGGCATTTTCATAGGCCTAACTAATATTCGAGAAATATTTACATATTACTGCATTGTTTTGAATGTGTTCATAATATACATGAAAAAGAACAACTCCACAGAAATACCAAAGGTTGTTGTGATTTAAGTTATTTTACAGTAATTTAAATAGTTTTTATAACAGGTTAAAAGAGGGATTTAATTATTTTAGAAAGGCTAGAGTACTAGAACTACTGCGCTAGGTAATATTTGACATGTCTGTCTGCCAGCCTTCTTGTCTGTCTACCTGTCTCTCTTTTCTGAAGTATTTCTGCCTGCAGAAGTACTTTTAAAATTGCAATAAAGAAAAGCGAGAGGTTCCTTAAATCACACTATTGTATATCCAAAAAGGTATATTATTTTGGATGTGGTGTATTTTACAATTTGACACGTTGGAACTTTTTAAACTGACAGTTGGGCACAGACGAAGGTATCCATTTATCTCATATATGTCTTGTTGAGGCAAAGCTGTCAGAAGAAATCTTATCACATGGTGCCCCATTTGTTTTCTGTAGTGATTTATGATGGTTTTGAAAAGGTCTTGTGATCCCATAGGCTGCCACGATTCTCTGACTCTTCTCTGTCAATGGATCAGATTTTTGACATTTTCTGAGAGCATTCAGAAAAGATTTGATAAATCAGCTTGTGGTGTTTATTTTAATTGATCTGAAGCCCATTCCTTCAAGAATTCATCAAACACTGTGACAGGGTCTGGGTGTGCTGCAGTGAAATGAAAGAACTGGGTTGGCTATGCTTCTGTGATGATGATACAGATATTTTGTTGAAAGTTTATGCTCACAGACGAGAAGATGTCATAACTAATTTAGAATGTTGTAAATCTTTTGACGCAGATTCTAATTCATAAATCTCATCCATCACATGTGATTCATGAAACGATAGACAACCTTTGATGAGAAGGTACTTTTGTGTGTGTTCCAAGTTCTTTGCATTTTTTTCCTCTTCAGAAATAAATCACTCCAGAACAACAGAATTCTGTTATGAAAGTGGTGCTGTAAAGGTCCCTCATTCTTTTGCATCTGTTCCTCTTCTCATAAGGGGTAACATTTCTTCTCTTTAAGATGCAAATGAATAAAACTGTATGTGTGCATGCGCTTCACTTTACAACAGGGAGAAAAATGTAACTGATTGCAGTGGTTCTGGTTGAGGAGTCATCACATTTGGCTGGTATAACCTGGGTCTCTTTTCTTCTCTCACAGGAACCTCCATCTGTTGAAAACATCACCACAAACACCTGTCCTGATCAACCACAGTCAGTGTCTTTGATCTCTTCACTCATTCCTGTTGCGCTTGGTTGGTAAACCTGTAAGGAGACCATTGCAGGATCTGAGCCTCTCTCTTATCAGCCAATCCACTCTTTTTCCTGCTAAGTTGAGGCATTGCTGCTGAGTGGTGGCTGTGGATGGTCAAGGAGGGAATTTGTGGTGGTGTATTTGATCTCTCTAATTAAGGGAAATGAGCATGGGATGACTGATAAGCAGGCTGGCCTATCAGGCAATGAATGATAATAAATAAATAAATAAATGTCACTCAACAGTGTTGCCAAGAAAACTGCTGAGGACTGGTATCAATCAATGTCTGTTTGTCTAGGACTCTATCTTCAGATATAAAGTTTAGGTAACTCCATATGTTATCAGAATAATAAAGTAGCAAAGCCAAGCATTCAAAAGTTAGGTAGTCCTAGAATTAAGTTTGCCAGTGCAGTATTAATTTGCCATCCTTCTGAATACACGTTTCGATATTCTTCGTGGCAACCATATATTCTGTTCTTGCAATAATCTGTTTCACTTGCATTTTAACTTCTGCATGGAGTGAGGCTAGTGCCTCTTTTCAAAATGATAAGTTGCTACTTCTCTGCATTGCTTGTTTGCTCAGAAGTGCTAGATATGTGGCCTGTGGAAGAGCATGATTGAGTTTGTGCTTAACACAGCTGGTGTATCAGATGATACAAGAGGATCCTTAATGCAGATTTTAATGCTGAGGCTTTACTGAGTTCTTGAGAGTATGTGCAAATGGCAGTTTCCGAAATCTTATAACTCCATCCCATATTCATTTGAAGAGATAAAACATGCTTTTCTGAAATGAAGACATACTCCTCTTTCAAAATCCTGCTTCAGAGGAATAAAGCTGGACCTCTTCAGTGAAACAATTAGTATATTATAGAAATATATGCTTATATCACTAAGTGTATTTCTCCTTGCTGTCTTTCTTGAAATTTTTCTAAACAGTTATGGCTGAAGGAAACATCAACCAAAGAAAATGCAGCCTGAAAAACTGGCTAAATGACTTTTTGTGGGATACGTCACAATGGCTGGAATAGCAGCAAGTAACCATCACAGACTGAAGAACGGAATCTAAAGTGTTCACCATCCACTCAGCGCAGGGCTTTATAGGTTACTAATTCCTTTTTGCCATTTATTGCAGACCTCACTGTTGGTTACTGGAAAGATCAACAGTTTCTCCTGCCATACATGGGTCAAGGAATTTGGAGTTATCTTTTTTCACCTGGCATCTTTTTGAGTTTATTTCCCTTACCTATGGTTTCTTTTGCATATGCTTAAACAAAGGTTTGTCTGCTCATGTGATTATGGGTAGACCTGCAAAGCAATTTTGAAGGCTCTTTCTGTAAGCTGAGAGAGGAGCTATCAGCATGGCATGTTTTTCAGTGCAGTGTTCTGCTCCTCCACACAAAGAAAAGCTTAAATTTTCTGCAACACTGCAGTATTCCAGATGCCATCAAACAGGGAAGATTGAGGGCTAAATAGGCATAATTCAAAGTGAGGGACTGAACATTTGGACTTTGTGCTTTTCTTCTCCTCAAACTTCTCTTTCTTTCATCCTATCCATCTTTGCCTCTCATTATTGTTTTTCCCTCTAGAGTAACAGTAGCATGAAAGCAGTTGTCTGTGTGCCTGATTCTCAGCCCTGCCATTTTTTAAGCATCTTTCTTCAGAGACATTGAGATCCTAACTTAATCTGGTATTGGGCCAAGACTCAGCAGACAGATTCAACTGCACTTAATCTCCCAATCATTTTGGTCCAGTCTATCCATGTTCAGTCCTGATGTACAACACCTTTGCTTCTCCAGTGTGGGTTGTCTCCTTAACAGAAGCAATTGGCATTGCCAAAGTGTGTATACTGCTTGACCATTTTTCTTAGAAGAATAAATGTACATGAGAATTTAGAATGGACATTTCAAAGGGACAGAGCCACTATGTAGAAGCAGTCATAGAAAGCTGTTTAAAAGATACCCTGGACTCTCTAAGAGGGCAATTTTTAAAAGTGCTGGCAGCTCTTAGCACAGTCTTTAAAAGCCCGGTGCCTTGCCAACAGGAGAAGTTTTCCAGTATGTCTGTAATTCAAGGTTTTTATAAAATTGTTTTTTATTTGACCAACTGCCAATCTAATCAGTTGGTAATGAACTTGATGTTTTAGCTGTGAGCTAGAGTAAGAAAGCAAGAGAGCACTCAAAGTCTGCAATAGCAGGATCAACAGATTTTTCAGTGTTACTTCTCCATCAAAGAAGGAAATAATTTGGAATTTAAATGAATGGTAGAATTAACCAGTTTTTCAAATTCTTCCAAGGGTGCTTGAGCTTCTAATCTCAGGTTTTTTCACTCAAGATGGCTGAAAAAGAAATATGCTTTGAACACTGTTATTTTTAATCTCCAGCAATGTTCTCTGTTTCCTGCCACCACCGCCATCGAAATATTGAGTGGCTTTCAGTCTTCCCAAAGTGTATTCTTTTTTAAATGATCATTGTAAATAAGTTACATTTAATAAAACGTATTCTGGAATAAACAGACCTGCCAATCATAAAGCAAAAAAGAAGAAAAAAACCTGGTTAATGTTGGCATTAGCAATTAGGATTGTGCCATCCCCACTTAATTTGTGGGTTTGAATCTTATTTAGGAAGCAAGGAAAGTGATTTTATGAACTGTTCATTGAAGGTTAATTCAACAAATATCATACTCAAGTCCTCTTTTTCTTCTGTTACTGTGTACCATCTTTTTAATGTCATTCAGGGGAACATAGAACTCGATGCTCAGCTAGTATGAATTTTCAAGGCTGTGTTGAAACCAATGGAGCTAGACCAATTTACTCCAGCTAGGGTCTGCTATTTATTTTAAAAAATAAATTATTCTGAGTGCATATTAGAAAGTGGTTCTGTAGATATGTTGCAACAATGGGCAGTTCTCAGTTATTCCTTTTTTGCTCTACAGAAACAATCGCTGATAAGTCTCATCAAATGATGCTTCTCAATACAGCAGCCCTGGCAGTTTATATTAGCGGAAGACAGCAGGTTAGGTGTTGAGTGAGTTAAGAAAGCATATCCTTGCTAATTAATTTTCCATATTGGCCTGCATTGGGTACAGATGCTTTCATCCAACCTGAAAGGTACCATGGTAAGCAGGTGTTACAACAATCTTAGCCCAGAGGTATCCAAGTCTTTTTGCCTGGCAGCATTCCAGCTACAGACTGGAACTAGCTTTTGGAGAAGTTGTCAGTGAGATTGATTACATTTTGGAATTTCCATTGATTAATTATTGCTCCAATTCTTCACCATAGGCAACACTCTGAGTTTTGAGACTATGCATTAAAACTTACTGTGCTTGTGCTCATCAGTTTGAAACATTGTGGGATTTTGATAGGTCATATCTTACAGGAAGGGAGACAGAGGTGGTTAGATGTAGCTGTGCTGCTGTACTTCTTCACAGACCACAGAAAACAGAGAAGACCATCCAGGCAGGCTTTTTTTAGTGAATTTGCAGCTAGCCTTCATAATTGCCAGTAGTCATGTAAGTGGTCTTACTTCAACAGCAATGACAATTGACGGAGTTATGGCTGGTTGGTCTGCTAGGAACCAGTTTGTTCTTGGCATTTTGTGAAGGGATAAAGGATTCAGTTTTTGTTTAGTTAGTTTTTGTTTGCTGTATACAAAGATTAGCACAGCTCAGCGTAAAGGAATAGCACAGTACTTCTTATTAAAATTATGCTATTGCTTACAAACATAAATATGGAAAGATCCAGATAGAAAAGCCACACTTGTTATACATTTACCATTCTAACCCAACTAAGAGATATTTATTTCAGCAGCCACTTGTAAAAACCTCTTTCTAACATAAATCTTGGGTCTTAAACAAGTGGAGCAGTAGACTAACCAGCTTAATAAAAAGAGAGAGATGATACACAACTAATGGACAGGGCATTGCAACCAGGTGTTATCAAATCATTCATTGCAGTAAGTGCTCTCTCAAGTTCTGTTGTAAAAACAATTAAAGTACTGATGGCAGGCTTAAGTTACTTCAAATCATTTGGCAGAATTGATTCACAATTATCTTTGTAATCCCTGAAGCCCCAACCACTAAGTCCTCCATCCACTTTATATTTCCTACACACAGTTCTCATACCTGTCAGCTGCCATGCTCGATATCCACTGGAACCAGCAACTTCACTGGACCCAAGAATTCCAAACTCTAAATCTGCTTGTGCTCTGAATACTCAAGTTCAAATGTACAAAACACCTGTACGACATATACCCATCAGCTTTCAAAGAGCTTGTAGTTTGTAGTCACGTTTGCTGTGTATATGAATGTGTGTGATTATGGAATAAGTGAGACATCGAATTAGATGCTCTCTGTGGACACTTATTTAATATTTGAAAGGGTGTTGTCTTCTGTTTAGTGTCACAAGGCTTGTAGTCATTCTGCTTTTTAGGAAATGTTATGCTCATCTCTAATATGAATCTCAAAAAGAAATAGAAAAATGCTTTTAGTGGAGTTCTGTATGAGTTCTCCAAAAAGTAATACAGACATTATCATATCAGATGAGTAATTCATATGGCATGGCACCTTTCCTCTGGCAGTTTAGAAATGCAACTCCCCTTGGCAGGGAAAATGTCAGTCCAAATGATTAGAGTTTAGCAGAGCTACATGTACCAGAGCACAAAATTGGACAATGGCAAGTGTTAGAGAGCCTGAATTCTAGGCAGTGATTTTTGTGATACCCATAATAATTTGGAGATTTGTGCCTCTCACATCATCATTCTAAAACCTAGAAGCCAGATTTTCTTCTGTGGCTAATGACATGGGGGAAGAGGCATGAGATACAGGAGAGGAAGTTTTGCCCGACTTTTACCCTGTGGATGTTAGACCGGAATCTGCCCACAGCAGGTAATAATGGAAGAGGTGCCAGACAGCTTAGTGACGGGGGGATGAGTTGGTACATGACTTAACCGTGCCAATTTTGAGCTATGAAGTCAAACGAGAACAGTCCTACTGGAGACTTCACTGTGGGAATCTCTGGCTGAAAAGATTTTTTCTTGTGCAGCCCCTGTGCAGTGTAAAGAGAACAAAGGAAGGCCAGGAACACACCCCTATTTTCTGCAGAATTAATGGAGGCATCCATTTCACTGTCACCAGCCCTGACCCTCAGATAGAAATGGTTTTTAATTGCCTTCCTACTGTTAAAGCTTATCCCCACTTGTTTAGTGTCCCCAGTTCAGGCATCGGGCGTCAATGCACTTTTGCTTGTTTTAATGCCAACATATTGAACCATTAGAACAGAAGGCACCACTTAGTCCATTACCCAGTCAATTTTCAGTTTAAATACCATTCTTGTAGGCTCGTAAGGGATTAGAATTGGTTTGAGTGGCACAGTGAACTTTTTGGTCTCTATTGCACAAAACAGGGAGTTATTCTGTCTCCTTGATGATAAGTTGCTCAGAGTAACGGAAGAAAACAGAATTTTAGTTATTGAATATTTAATTCTGGACAGCAGTTTAATCAGAAGTGGGATTTGGGCAATTGCTCTAGCCCCCACCTAAGATACTACAGTTTCAGTTCTTAGTATTCCTTAATTATCCCACCGAGATGTTTGAGGAGCAACTAGTAGTAAATGAACTTGGCAAATCAGCTATTACCCAAGTAATGAAATACAAATACATATGTTTGACAATTCTGCAGGGAAATTGTCGAAGCTAGGATTCTCCATGGATTGTATTGGCCAAGAGAGAAAAAACAGGTGTTGTTATTAAAATTTGTATACAAACAATTTGACTAGAGTTTTAAAATAACGGGAAGCTTTTTTCCCCTTCAGCTAATTCCAAGCATGTCAGTTAATGTATGGAGAGCACTGATTGTCAAAAAATGAATCTGTAACGGCTGTGGATTCACACAGTGACGTAGTTCTAAATATTCAAGGATTTTACATTAACATTATATCTAAGGATGCGTATCAACTTTGCATCTAACCTTAAACAAAGGAGAGTTCAGCTCTACTGAGAAAATTGATTTTATTCAACAGTAAGGCGAGGGAAATTAGTACATTCAATATTTGTAGAAAGAAAATAAGCAAAGCCCACAAGTCTGCGTGGTTTGAGATTGTTCTTTGTTTTAGTAATTATACCTTTATATGTTAGATCTCATATTTACACTTTCAGAAGTATTCTGAATGGTTTATGCATCAATCATGTCCTGGACCTGCTGGATTTCTACAGAATTTTACAATTAACTTACAGCAAAACTAATTCAAAGTGAAACAGTTTTAACTTTACAGCTGTAGCTATCTCATTCTGTCTGTCTGGGACATTAGAACAATTTAATTAGTAACCAAATGTCAGTTGCCTCTCATTCGTTTGCATCATATCTCAATGTGCTAATTTCTCAAATTAACATAATTTATTACTTAAGCTGTCTTTGATTTCAGGGACAGAGTTGTTTGAATTATTTCATCTGAGGCCTTTTATTTATATGCAGGGGGACACAAATAGGAATACTTCATCAGGATGCATTTACTAATGTTTACCATAGAACAATAAGCCAATGTAAAGCTAGGAAAGCCTCCCAAGCCTCACAGATCTCCATTTTGCCATTAGCCGTACCAGTTTAAACAGTATGCCGCAAGAAATATCGACAGGTCAAGTACAGCAGAGAAGAGTATGTGTCCCAGTGGCCTTTACACTGACAGTTTCTCCCACATTAAAGAGTTAACTAGCAGCCTACCAGCTCAGAGTGGAAGCTAATGAATGAAATGGAGATTGATATAGACTCTCTTTGGAGGTGCATCGATCTGTATCTTCTGAACTCAGCTTAGGAATTCTGTGGGCAGCATTGCATGAGTAACCCTGGCATGGTGCCCATTAGCAAATAACTCTTTTAATGTTTGTCTTCAATTGATTCACTTATTGTTGTACTGACTACTATGTAGTTCTGCAAACTTTCTTGTATTTTCCCACTGTAGTAACAAGGTATGTAAAGGTCTACAACAGGGATTTGATTTTGGAAGTACAAAACCGAAGCAAATTCTCAAGCAACTTTCTTCATTCTGCTTATTTCCTTCTCTTGCTCCCCGCCCTCCCACCCCAAATAGCATCAGGTAATTATTAAATTGAGATGCATAACCGCCACATACACACAAAAATTGCAAATTTCAGTAGTTTTAGAAATCATTTTATTGTGCTAAGCTGTGCTGTCTAAGCTCAGTGAGAGCAAGCAAAAGTAACATGGCCTTACCTGTGAAGCATTTCCATTTATTGCTTTAAATTGATACTGAATTATAGAAGTGTATGTAGGAATCATTTATGTTTTCTGATGGTCTCTAGCATGGAATAGCTACTAAGACAAGTTTCAGTAGGAAGGCCCTCCATATTTTCTGCTTAGCAGGTCAGGAAAGGTTGGACCCTTGTTGAACAGCAGAGAGAGAATTAATCTCCCAACTCCAGCTGTCTGAAAAGTAGTCACCTAGTTCAAGTCTAAGTCTAAATTGCTGTATAGTCAAAGAGGGAGGGCAATTCACTCCTCCTGTCTTGAGCACTTGTGAGTAGTTGTCTTTAGTCTCTCTCCATCAGCTAGGGAGGAGGCATGTACAACTAGCCTTGACTACATCTCAAGTTTTATGATATGAAACCTAAACAATATCTATAGGTTGAATGCTTAACCCTGTAAGCAAATTTATGTATGCGAACAAGCTAGTGAAACCAACCAGAAATGATGACCTAATATTGCTGAGGCAATGAAAATCTCAAAACCCTATACAGCCTGCAAAATCTTAGTAGGGACTTTTGGCTGTAGACTTCATCACACAGAAAATTCAAATCTGCCTCATGGCTCCCCACATTTGATGTATGTAGATATCCATTTCCAAAGCATATAAAATTATAAAACTAATAACTCTAAAAAGTTAGAAGCATTCAGAGGTGATTTTTGTGTCTGCAATTGAATTGTCTTAGGAGAGGTAGACAGAAGACACTTAGTGGCATTTTACAGCAAAGTTTAAACCAAACACATTTAAGAATAAGCTACATTGTTCCCTCTGTTCTCTTTTTCTGTCAAAAGTTTTCTGCCTATCTTTTGTTTTTCTTTGCACACTTTTGTTTTTCTGCCTGTAGTGTAGGCAGAGAGATCTTTTCATGGTAAAATAATTGTTTTGATTATAGGCTTGAATCAAGCATCTGTAAATCAAGGTGGAACCTGATGTAAAACTATTGGTTCCTTTGAAATAGTTTTTGTATTGAAAATCAAAACAAAAAAATTTTACATGAGAATTTAAAATGATAAAATGAGAATTTTTAATAGAAAATTATTGAGAATTTGTGGTTATTATTTTGATGGCTTTTCATCATTGACAGCTGTAATTGCTATCAGGTTGTTTTTTTCTTAATCATCATGTGTATCTTCTGAAACTCTCTTGCTTAGGTGTCTACTTAGAGTTGTAAGTATTATACTTTATTAATTTAGGAAGTATTAAGTAAAAACCTTATTCTTGCAATCTAAGCACATCATTTATTACAATGATTATTGTTTAATTTCATTCCTGGAACTGCCTATTTTGATTAAGAAGATGACATGATAAAAAAGTCAGGAAATTTTAATTTGTACAAAAGTGCAGGTCTTCTTGTTAACTTTAATTTAACTCACACCTTACAGTAAAATGTGCTTTGATTTTAATCCTTACATTTATAAGTCCATTGACTTTGGGAAATTGTTTCTGACTTACACCATGGCAGATGAGAATCAGAATGAGGTCTGTTACCAGCATATTTCTTAAGACGGAAGTAGAAGAATAATTATAAGTAGTTTTTGCCTTCTGAACCTAATGGATTGTCAGGCATGCTTGACATTATTCTATAGGCAAGGCCACAGAAAATCAATACATCTTAGGCAAGGTTTAATTTATTTGTAGGTTCTTACAACTAATGACTTTCCTTTTCTGTTTGTTGATTTTCTTTTTAGCTTTTGCTCTCATGACTAGCTACAATTTTATCCCCCCATGGTAACACAAACTACAAGAACTGTGATGTCATTATAATTTTCGTAAAAGACTAGGTACATGAATGAACAACACAAAAATGGAAGCTGGACCTTAAAAGAATTTGGCACAATAGAATCAAGCTTCTCTGACTCCCACCTTGGAAGACACAATGTATTTTCTGTTATAATATTTTTGTTTATATTATAGCAGCACCTACCTGCAGCCTCCAAATAGTCTTGGGTGTCTTCATGCCAGGCGCTATACAGTCATATTCTAACTGAAAATCTCTCCTGTGATGATTTTCTCATCTGAATAGAATAAACAGAAGCAGTGTGAAGGAAAGTAATGCTGTCATTGTTCATAAGGAAATAACTTACTGAGAAATGAAGTGAGATACCCAAAGACACTTGAAAACATTGCGACTTAGAATTAATTCCTCAGGATAAATACAGTACCCTGAATACCAAGACTAAGTTTTGAGTCTCATAGTGGGTGGTTTTCTTGTTGAGAATATTTTCAATTGCACCACAATTGAGATGTGCCCATTCTGTAAATAGCATTGTAGTAAAGCTAGCTTTCACGTGCTTGATGCTATTGTTCAGAGGTGCATAAATGTGGAAAGGAGGATACTCTTTTTGCAAGAAGTTTTAACTAAAAACGTAGATGGAGGTTGCTTTTTCATTGTATTGGGAAAGGTTGCATTTGGCTTAGCGATAACTCCTCTATGGTTCTATTGTAATTTAGTGTATTACCAGATCCCATTTCTTCCAGTTAGTCATCCCCACCTTTTCATGCATGCTTAGCCTGCTGCAATTCAGGGCGTTGACTCCAGCACCATTTCAGTTAGTCAGCACTGACAAACAGATAAGCTACTCTCAGACCTAAATAGGATTTTAACTTGTTCTACCAGAGTCATAAACATTTGTGACTGGCCAACACATGACCAACTTCTAACAAAACTTTGTAAGTAAGAATTGCTATATCACTGTCTTCCTTACCAACACAAAGACATTTCAGCACAAAAGTGGAACGGTGCAAGACTCAAGTGAGGAAGTAGAGGGTGTATAACAGTAAGATCAGGCATTTCAAAGCGATTCTTTACACTGGTAATAGATATGGCAAATGTATGGATTTTGTTAGGATTCTTCTGACAGCCATGAACACAGATATATTTTACAGTAATCTAGCTGTCCTAAATCCCTAGCAGGGAATACAATGATTTCTAGTATTATTTTTCACCACACTAGGTACACTAAAGAAGCCATATTTGATTAATTTCTTGAAGTTATTTGACTTTTTTTAAAAAGGCTATGATAACCATTTAACCTTGGTTTAGTTCTAGTTGTTCAACCAATGTTACACCTGATCTAAAAAAAATCAGATACCTAGAAAAAGATAAATTGCTGAAAAAAATACACAAAAGGTGTTTTGTATGTCTCACAATATTTGTTATAGGATAGGCCTGTAAGAATATAACTCCAGGATTTGGGGCTACATCTTTTTCTGATTTACTTGTATCTGTGTTTTTCTCTGTATGTTTATTTCAAGAGAGAATGGAAATTGGAGCAGACCTTCTAGCTTTACCTCGTATACTTAGGTAAATCAGTCAAGATATCCTAAATAATGTTTTCATATGTTTCTGAAATAGCATATTTTGACTGAAATTTTGCCATGTTTGACCTTTGCCTAGGGGTCAAAATTATTCAGAGCTAGTTTTTAGTGACTCAACAGCTGGGGAAAATCAAAATTTCTCATCTGTTGTCAGTAAATTATTAACCCTTTCGACTTAAAAAAACAGTTGTCTTGATAACCTTGCTAATCAATGTAATAACTTAGTAGACTGAATTTTATTCTCTCAAATCTTACTCTAAAACATTTCTCTGGATGTTAGCAAAGACTATAACTTCATGCAGTCGTAAGCACATGATCAGCAAAGGCATACAGAATGGAAACAAGGAAGGGCATGGGAGGAGCTTTATTAGCTTCATTGAGGAAAGGGCTATATGTTCCCTCTTCCTCATCTCTGAAATATGAGACACTTATTCTTGTCCAGTGCCTTAACTTACTTCATCCGATCTATAAATATTAGTCAGGATTGGCCATCTTTATTCTAACGCTTTGAGTTTGACATCTTTTCCCCAACCCATCTGATTCTTCTCATCCTGCCACTGCAAGACAGGACATAACATGGTGAGTGCAAACAATTTCTCCTTCCCTTTTACACTGTTATGGTTCATGAGCCATCTCAGATCTTTCACTTACATTTTATTCTAGCAGCTCATTGTATTGAGCTTCATATTTGCACTGGACACGAGATGCAAGTTGATATTTTAATAAAATCTATGTATACTTTGACTTCTAAACTATCGACTTTTTCATTCTTAGTGTAAAACTGAGATTTCAGCAAGAAGGAAGGCAAAATCCATCAGAAGCCTTGCTTATATACTCTAAAAAGAAAAATATGAGGGGGACACAG
>NC_134369.1:44810000-44832500 GCF_035582795.1 Mycteria americana
GCATATTTAATGGAAATGTTATCTGTATCGAAGCTGCAAATAGACTCAAACATGTATTTGTTTTGGTATTAAATAGCAAGCATATAAAATTCAGATCCAACTTTAATTATTAATGATAGTGTCAGTGAATGAGAAAATTAAGGGGTTTTTTTTCTTCCACTTTGTTGTATGTATGGGCAGCTGCAGCTTTTCTGGAGCTGCAGACATATATATATGTGAGTCCATTGTAATTATCCTGTTCTTTTTCTGAAGGCAACCTGTAACCCCCTCATGTTAGCCCAAAGCGCTCCTAACACAGTGATTCTATTCAGAGAATTTATATTCAGTTCCCTTGCAGTGTTATGAGGGCATTCAACCAGTTCTGAAAGCTGGTGAATTGAATTGATTGAATTTGGGCCTTCTGGAGTAGACTTATAGCACAGCTACTGAAATCTTGATCTGCAACCTTTTTCAGAAGCCACAAGAAGTTATTAATAATTTGGGAGGGTGGAGGGGAAAAGAAGAAACCGCCGACAAATTGTTACTCTCGAAATGAAGAAACATGAGCGTATGTGATTTGAAAACTCCAGTTTGTCTCAAAGAGACTCAGTAGATGGGCAATTTAATGATATTTATTTAGAGTGCCTTTTGATGTAATTTAGGCCATTTAAAAGTCTATGGTCAGGGAGCCAAATTCTCAAAAATGTGTTTTAAAGATTTAGAAGTAGTTTGCTATGCATTAAGATTACACTTCTGCAAATATGAATATATTCATTTTTATATAAGGTTTAACAAAACAGATGTATACCTTACTAGTTAAGGTAAAGGCATGAGTAATGACTGTTGAAACTGTGGGAAGTGGAGTTTCTTCTTCCTGAAGAAGAAACCTACCAGGTAGGACTTGAGACATTACCAGCACGCTCTTTTATTAACCATAATAAATGGCTGCATTTAGTAGGATGTGCAAAACCCTGTTTAAATATGCAGGGTTTGAGACTGCTTGTTACTACAGCTGCTGTAGATTTTACCCACCCATCCAGAAGCCAAACTCTGCCTAATAAACAAGGGATAAGGGAAAAGAGGTTGGTGTCTAGAATCGAGAGTGAAATCTACAGCCACAACACAATAGTGCACAGCTCAGCTCTGAATCTTTAAAAAGGCTTTTTATGCTTCCTAGACACTGCAGCATTACACTCTGGTGTATCAAGAAGTCTGCTGGTAATGTTCAAAATCCCATTTCATAAACAAACTGAAAGTGGAGGGCTCCAGACACCTCGTAGAAATATTCTGCCTTGCACGCAGAAAATCTAGCAAATGTTGATTAGTTGTTACAACCACACAGCATAAGCTGTCTTCAAAGCTGTATTATGGAACAAAATTCCAGTAAAAATTATACAATCTCTATGCTCTTCGTTATCACCCTCATTTTAGTGTGGTCTGTGGATGTGATTCATGATCTAAGTAAATCAAAAAATGACATCTGCTAGCATCAGTGAGAAGTGGATCAGGCCCTTTAAGATCTAAACAAAACAGAGCTGTTGCCAAAGAGATGTCAATAACTTGAGACATTAAAAGATAATGAGTTAGGGAAAAAAAGGGGCTTGCCTTAAGCATCAGAAATGTAAACTTTTTTTTCACTTTCTGGATTTTGAACTTTTAGTTTTCCTTTGCAACATGGGCTAGAAACTTTCTCCATCTTTAGAGGAAAGCTGAAATCCTGTACTCTTTGTGTGATTCCAGAGTCTAGGACTTTAAGAAAAAGACAAAGTTACTGCAAGTCTTGCAGTTAAATTATGCAAGTTGGCAACCCTGCAAAGGTTAGTATTTCACACAGCTACAAATACTTCTGTAAATAATAATAGGCATCCAAAAATTAAAGATGCAAAAGGTTGATTTAGATAAACTCTTCTCAGAATTCCCAGGTTTTATGAAAATCAAGAAATAGGCCTTTAAGCACTGTCGTTCAATTTTTCATGCTCTCTGTACCCAACTTTATTTTCTTCCCTCACTCTTCATGCATTATTTTCTGTTATTTGTTATCTGGCCAAACTATTTGTTCTAGAGTTAGTATTCCCAAAGGACTTAGGCCTCATTTATCTTGCCTTTTTGAAATTATAGATCCGTATTTTCCCATCCCCAAATTGAACTGAACAACTGAAATTATCTGCTGTGTATCTTTAGTTACACAGGGCTTTAAAATCATCTGAGTAATTCTCAAAGGTATGTAGACACCTAACTTACACTAGTGTTTTGAATGTTTTTATTGTTTTTATCAAATTCCCTTCTATTTAATCATATATTTGGGGATTTGTGATGCACAGAGCAGTAAATATTGGAATGCTTTTATCAGAGGATCTCTCAGCTACAGCTGTGTAATATAAAAATTGTAGCTAGACACCACGAGATTTCTTCCTTTCCCTCTGTACGTTACATCATCAACTCTCATTTCATGTGCTATTATAGTCTGAAGGTCTTCATAAGATCCTGTTCAATATATACAGGGAATGAATTATTAGACTTCCTTTTTGTTTACCTTCTGCAGTTGGTTTCCTCCAGAAAAGGAGATTCAGTGGGGGGGGGCCTTGGAAGCTTGAATTTCATGTTCCACTCCAACTTTCTTTTGTGATCTGGGAAAAGCCATGGATAAGTTTCCGACTATTTCACATGTACAACAAAACCCCTTAATGACTGTCTCCATTTTTGCCAAATAAAACAGGTGAGAGCATAACAAGAAACACGTTCAGCTGAACTACGTTAGCACAGGGCCTCAACCTCTCAGTTTGGGTGACAGAGCATCTCTTTAAGCTACTCAAGCAGGTCAGCCAAAACAGCAGGTCAGGGCTGCCTCTGGCTGGATGCACGCGTTCATCAGTGGCCGCTGAGTACAGGGAGAGTTCATCTAGAAAAGTTCTTGGTGAGTGGCATGTGGCCTGAACGTAGAGCAGGTAACCACAGAGAACAGTGGGCATTAAACTGTTTCACTATCATCTTTAAGTGTTCCCCCTGAAAATGATGGCATGCTCTCTACCTTACGTTTCCTGGTTTAGTGGCTTATAAGTTATTATCAGATTTGAGCAAAAATTACTGTTTTTCCCTTAAAGATGATCTCTGCTTTTCAGACTGAAACTAAGACCATTTCCAGGTTTTCATTAAATAGAATATATTTGAAACTGTGGGTTTTGGACATTTTTCTAATCCTGAAGTCTATCACATTTATGTGGTTTTTTTCTCTACTTGTGCATGCTGTGGAGCTCCATGGCTGCTTGGAAGACTGTATGTTCTGTGGCTTGTATATGATAGATGGAGTAGTTTCTCCCAATCTTTCGAGGGGAATTACAACTGTCCTCATCCTTTGTGTAGTTTACATTTCTGTGCAGCAATGGCTTATAATTTGCAGCATGTTCACAGGCATACTGAAGTCTCAATGACATTCTCAGTTTTCAAATAGCAAATTAACTAAGATATATTTGATATTAAATCCTAAGATATATTTTATATTAACTGATTCTCTAGGTTATTGTTTTTATTTAAAAATCTTTAAAGAATGTAATTATGCTTACAAAAACAGGTAATATGACTAAGCTCAAATTAAGAAATATAAGTGTCCTATTGCAGTGCTTTGAAACTTAAAATCTCACACATACATTTCGCATCATATAAAGCTGGGCCCTAACTTACACTGTTCAGCAGTCATAAACTGTCCTTTCATCTGTCAAGGATAATTTACAGAAAATGACCAATTTGCTTGTTCTGAAGTAGAGAAAAATTGTAAAGTATTTCTTTCCTAAGAGACTCATGCACTATAAGCAAAATATTTGTTTCTAAACAGCAAGCTTTATTCCCATCTCTGATGAAACAAGAAAATAGCACCTCTTCACCTTTCAGACTGGCTCCTTCATATTATTCATGCTAGTCTTTTCTCACTAATTTTATGATTATAATGAGGCAATGGTGTGCTAGTTAGCACAGAATGACCTTCTAATTGAAAAGCTGTAAATTCAGTCTCAGTGACCAGCACTGGCAGAAATTTAAATAAATAGGGCTGCAAAGTCCTTACAATGGGCTGGCCTCTTGACCAGGGTGCTACCAAAGTCCTGGTCACCCGTCAGCTGGCAACGCTTTCTAACTCCTTGGTGTTAACTGTCTGTCTTGTTACAAGTTAGGTTAGCAGGAGAAGAACAAAGAGCAAGGATTCTTTTATTGGTTAAACAGAGGATTTTGCATTTGAATATCTGCAATATCTGATCTAATACTATACTTTATAAAGCAGCCTCTCAGTCACATAAGGCTTACTGTTTAATTTCCAAATCATGATAAAAAGCTGGCCAGACTGATGCATCAATAATTCCTGTCTCTTTATACAGTTTTTCTTGATCATAGTTTTAATGTTTGTGCATTTATTATTTGAAAGCACTAATAACATTGGTTTAATGAGATTTTCTTTCTGACAAGCACTTAAGATTGGTGCCCAGATACTACAGTGATAAGTGTTAGGGAAGATGGATGGATAGTTGTGAGCAACTCTGAGAAATTGTGCAGCGTTCAGTGTGTCTTAGAGATAGACAGTTTATGAAATGGTCACAGCACGTTATCCTACCCACACACAAATAAATACCTCTCAGGATCTTGATGCTGGTGCTTGGCACCGTCTCACTAAAGTTCGTAACACTAGCTAACACTATATTAGTGATAACTAATAAGAGCTGATAGTCTTGTACAATATAGAGCAGCTTTATGCTGTCAGTGTCATGCATCTTTATCAGGAATACATCATACAGACAATGGAAATTTTCCATATCCTTTAAAGTTTTGCATTCTGTATATTTGGTTGTTAGACAAATAGAGCAAGCTTTGCTGACTTCATTTTCATTCTTGGCAGCATGTTTTTATCATAAGGCAGATAGTCATTAATTTACAGAATCAACGCTGGGAACAGCTTTTGTGATCTCATATTAAATTTTCCCCTGAATCCGCCCCTTGGCAAAAATTACTCACATCGTTAAAAAATATTTAATTAGGCTGTAGTTTATACCCAGCTCACTGGGGAAATGTTGGAATTAATATGATTTGCATGAATTCTGTTTCTCTTTTTCTGTTAGAGATTAGTTTTGAATTCAGTTCAGAGGGTCGCTGACACTGCCAAGGACTCACAATCGTGAAGGTCAAACAGGTAGCAAATACTTCCCCTGGGTAGGTTCCCTGAAAAGACAGCTCAAAATTGCTTTTAATTATGGGTTACCTAAAAGGCCACTTGCTGTTTTTATTTTTCCACAGATCCCTGAAACATTATGTGGCTGGAAGTTCTAGGTAGACCACATCAGTTCAAATCTAAAACAACCTAAGTCATGTTTTCACTTCTTTTTCTTTTCTTAAAAATGAATAGCGTACAAACCCCAAACAGAGATTCATGCATGCACACACACAAACGCATACATACGTATACGTGTATGTTTAAACCAAGCTATTTTTGTGGCTGTGCATCTGTTGCAGTGGGGGGAACCCAAAAATCTCTTTCTCTTTCCTAAGGTTTGTAGAAAAAAAAAATAAAAAAGAATATTTTGGAAGGAAAAATATTTTCCTTCATAGCAATGCATCCACTGGCTTAATTATTCTTCACAAGATAAGATACAGTGTTTAGTTATGCATTCTCTTGTTTATGATTTCAAGGGTTAGAAAAAACCCTGGGGATCCACAATCCTGTGCTTTTTAAAAAGAGAATTTAATGGAAACTTTAATTAATAATCTAATCAATCAATTAATCTCCATTACATAAGTGTTGAAATCTAATTCTCCTTCACAGCTCTATCTGTACAGAGAGAAACGAAATGGCTGCCCACTTATCAGGATGATGGGGAACTGTTACAGACACAAAGAAAAAGTGAAACTGTAATAGTTTTGTGAAGCTGGCACAGATAACATAATGCTAACAAAGTACTCTTGAATTTGGAATAGATCTCAATATGTCAGTGTGGTGAGCTGTTGTGCAGTTCATTTCAGAAGGTCATTTCTTCTTTAGATGAGTATAATAATGTAAGAACAGTCCCTCAAATAGTTAGGAGTTGACCCGTTTGTTTTGCAGAAACTCTGACAATTATGGCATATCAGTAGTCAAAAAATCTTGTTAAATACTGAGCGTCACATAGTGTTGACTTTTGCCTTGAGTTCAGAAAATGTAAACCATCTGCTTTATGAAATATGTGCAGACCACACCATGCTGTTGACTAGCCAACTGTTGATAAATAAATATTTATATATTGAGTGATTTATATAGGGCTTCTATCAGTACTGCAAAGGTGAGAGTCAGTTTGACCCTTATTTCTAGGGCTGCGAGTCAATCCAACCTCTTTGGAGCCTGGAACCCCGCCAGAGGTGCCTGCAGTACTGATGGCAATTTAATTGATAACAATGCAGATGAAGGTTCTTTCGTGCACAAACTCATCTCCAGAGCAGACTCTGCGTATGTGTGTCTGTATGCTTCCAAATACTCCAAAAAATCCATTAAAGAGAGCCTTATGTGTAGGAAAGAGAAAAATCATAGATAGGGCTGCACATGTGTTGTACAGCTTCTGTCACCAAGCTTCTACTTTCTCTTGAAAAGTGAGTTCTTATAAGTTCAGTGTATAAAAATACCTACAGGAGAGTTTTACAATTTAGTGAAGAGCCTTTTGCAGAGAACTGTAAAAATATAAACCAACTTTGAAAAAGGAAATTGAAGATTTGTATATCCTTAGCAATGTATTTAATATTTTGGGCTACATACCATGTGCTACAGTCAATGCAATCTGTATGTCTTAACTCCTATAAAGTCTGAAATGTAAGAATTGTATTACACTTTGAGTAGAGACTGTACACATAGGAAAATACGGTTTATGGACAATTTTTGGACTGCAAAAGGCTAATTAGATATTTACACCAAGATCTCATTTAGCATCCTTTAGTTCTTTCCTACAGTAATAGAAAAAGCAAGGAACAAAATGTCATACTGAACTATCATTGAACCTAATTCCCTATCTCTTAAATTCAGTGATTTACCATTTCTTTAAAGCAGTATATTTTTCCCTTTATCTCTGACATATTCATTTTCCATCCTTTCCCAAGACACAAGTCCTGATGGCTCGATATTGCACTCTTTTTGGCAAGGAAAGGCCACAGCTTTATTTAAGCACAAATTTGTCCAAATACACTAGTATTAATTGTGCACACTATATACGAAAATAATAGCTTACTTTGCCAGCAGGCAGACTTTCCAGTCAGTGATTATAATACTCTTTTCAAACTGAAGACTTTTGAATTTTCTTGCCTGTCAGTGAAAAACTGACCATTCCAACCCTCAAAAGTATATTGCCCTAAAGAAGGCAAACCAGAATTTCTCACCCTAATTTGTAGCGACTGAAAAATTCAGTTATATTAGTTTGCCTGCATCCTTATGCTATTCTTCTGCTCTTTTTTACCTTTTTCTCCCTCCTGTTCCTCAAGTAGGCATCACTGTCCCTTGCAGTATCCAGGGACGACTAGTCCCTAAATACACCATTCTGGCTGCATCTGATATAAAACACACATATTATACACCCAACATGATTTACAACAACTTGCAATAAAATGCTAACATTATGCTGAATAGAGGCTTAGGAAGTGCCAGTCAAGCATAGGAGTTACCATGTTAGTAGGTTGTGATACACCATCTGGAGTCCAGCAGCAAGGCAACACCATAGGGTTTTCCAAGCAGACGACAAAAGCATGGCTACAGAACATCTGAGGCTTAAGATACTGTCATACCCAAAGTTTGACAGAGACCATTTGTAATGCCATTCTATTCTTGTTTCTGCCGTTTGGATCAGAGGAAGCTCTATGGATAGCTCTGTGGACACTGACCATGCAGGGAGAGCATGGTTACAACTAGAGCGGTGGTTACATCTCAGGAAAAAGATCTTGGAGCCACTATGGATAGTTCTCTGAAGTCGTCAATTGAATGTGCAGAAGCAGCCAAAATGTTGAGCATCATGAGAACAGATGTTGAGGCCAAGACAGAAGGCATCGCTCTGCCATTTCACAAACCCTTGGTGTTCTCATGCCTTGAGTACTATGAGCAGCTCTGCACTCTGCGTCCGAGCAGGAATATTGTGGAGTTATAGTACAGAGAAGGGTAACTACAATGATCAAGGGGATCGAACAGCTGCATTACAAGGAGATAAGAAAAAGGCTGGGACTTTTCCATTTGAAAAGGAGAAGACTAATGGGGCAATATGATCAAAGTTTACAAAATGAAAAGGGTAGTGGTTTGAGGCAGGCCTTTTATTCACAAAATCCTGCAGTACTAGAATTAGGAAGCACTCACTGAATTTCTGAGGAGATCAGTTAAAAATAGATAAAATAAAGTATTTTTCTGGGATTGTTGGGTGTCCACTTGTGAAAAAATGGATTAGACAGGTTGATAGACAACAGACTCATAAACAAATGCTAAAGTGAATAGACAGGGATGCACTCTGTAACATGACTAATGCACAGCTGTGAATATTGGGAACCAGCGCTGAACATGGCCACTCTCACATACTTTACATAATAGCAACTCCTAATGCCACTGCTGGAGAGCGAACACTGGGCTAGGCGAACCATTGGTCTGACTCAGTAGGGCATTTCTCACATTCTTATGTTTTTACCATTACTTAATTAAGCCTCAGAATACACACGTGGGGTAAGAAAATAGTAGTATAGCCACTTAATGTGAAGCGAATATGAGTCATCAGAGAATTAGCTAAGGTGTGCCAAGTGAACACAGCAATTCATGTTCAGAAAGTTATGAGCCCAGACTTCCAGTCCCTTGACCTAATTACTCGGCTAAAATTCTAGCCTGTTAATAGAATGGAGAAATGCATTTCGGCAGTTGTGGTGGGTTGACCCCGGCCAGCAGCCAAGGGGGGGAACAGGCAATGCAAAGGCCATCACTGACCACCTCCCCCAAGCAACTCAGTCTTCTTGTGAGTTTCTCAGTGTTCTCGGTGAGACATTTTAAGCCAGGTCAGTGTTTCTGGTCTGGCACTAGGAATCAAAGTGAAACCGTATATGGGCAAGAAAATGTTTGGGGTTTTTTTTTTTTTTTTTCCGTAAAACATGCTTCATTCTTTGTGAACATAGAATCCTATCAAGGCCTGACTATTTCTCAGCCAGGGCAACCATAAAGAGAAGTGTTGGAGAATTTCTTGATTATCAGTATGTTAGGTACTCTGAGTCTTCCCCTTTTATGTGATTGTTATATGACTTCACAGTGACAGCTAGCAAGACATACCAGTTCTTGGACATTCTCAGATCATAGCCATAGCCATAAACATAACATCTGATTCCTGTCAATCAGAAAAGCTTCTCTTGCTCTTTTTTCCTTCTTCTTCTCTTTCTTTTATGTTCCTATATGCTACCCACAGAATCAACCCCATGTTCAGAATGGGAGCAGTACAAGATAGATGCTGGACCCCAACAGAGCCTGTGTGCTGGCAGAACAGCAGGACTGTTCAAAGAAGTAACAAAAAGACCCTCACTGTGATTTGTTGCGTAAGACAGACACTGGAATGCATTAGCTGTGGGGAGATGAAGAAAAATGAAAACAAAGGAACTATTTCATATATTAAAATATGAATAAGAGAAAGGGAAAAGCCTAAAAACTATATACTTACTTGTTACAAATGCTTGAGGTAGGGACCATGTTTTATGCATTTTACCCTACAGTGGAGTCCCGACAGTGACTATGTCATGGATGTTTTAATCATACAAACAACTTTAGTTGGATGTAATTAGAAGACAAACTTAGTTTTCAAAACTAAGGTTAGTTGTCATATACCTCACAAGATAAAGATTGCTCAGAGCCTAAAACTAATATAGTTTTCTTTTATTCCCATTTTACTACTTTTTAGTTAGTAGGTATTGCGAGTGATGCTGGAGGGAGGACTGAACATCATGTGTTGCCCTTATTATCTTGTTGCCATTCACTGTTGCTCCACTGTTGCTCCTTAGATGCATCACCGAGAAGGCAAGGAACTCTACCGTTCTAAATTGTGGGTTTCATTTCTAAATTAATTAAATGAGAGAAAAATGATAAGACTAAATGTTGACAGTCACTTAAAGCCATTAAAAAGGATGGAGTGGCTAGCTGTAAATTCAGCTAAGAAACATACTTGTCCCTTGCAATAGATATAGGCACTCAGGAAGCAGCAAAGTAAGGTTAAGCAGATAAAATAAATACAACCCTTTATAATGTTTAGTTAGTTAGTTCAGATGTGTACAATAGGATTGTATTTGATTTTTTTTTACCTCTAGAAAGACAGTGGTACAAGGATCCTGGATTAACACATATAGGTTTATGCAATTATTAGCAGTGGGAAGAATTCCACAGTGTGAAGAACTGGAATTATTTTCCTGAGGTAGGAAGGATATTTATTTTCACTAAATATCAACATAGCTAAAGTATAGCTAGCAAGTCGATTAATGGACACCTAAATCTTTTGCTATTCTTGTTTTATTGGATTTATTGTCTGTATTACATTTATCATTCTATCCTAGAAGCTCCACTTCCTTCCTTGTTTTTTGCAGTTCTGTTTCTCAGTGGTCACATCCCTGGTTGCTCCCTCTGTATCTCCTTTATAAGCTCTTAATTTCCCTCTGTTCTGCTAATGTTTCTCTGAGTTCAGCTCCATTTGCACCATTTCCATCTCATCTCTTCCAAAGATACCCATAGGCCTCTCTAATTTTGAGTCTCAGACTTTTTCTCCTGCTTCTCTGAGTATTTCCTTTCTTATTGAGCCTTGCAGTTGTATTTCGATCACCTTCTTCTGCATTTCTTACCTATATCTCAGTCTAAGCAGAAGTGAACTTTTGGCCTACTATTTCCTAACATGTATTAGGTGATGTAACGTGCAGATGCTTAAAAAATTTCAGATACAAAAAATATCAGCAGTCTAAAGGTGTCTTTTGTCTTTAGAACTGAGGACTCTTTGCAGTCAGTATCCGTCTCTGAGGCTGCAGAACCTTCTCCCTCCTGTCTGTTCTTCAGTAGCGCAGAATACTGCAAAAGTGCATATATAAAGTATTTTTTATCCACTCTTCATTCTCTCTCATGACTTAAAATTCAGTGTCATCCCATTATCCAGATTCATCATGGTGGTTTCATCTCCATGCCTTCCATAATACCCGCTATACTAGTCAGCTCTCCCTAAATCCAATTGCATTTTAGATCTGAAACCATCCAAAATTTGTCCTTTCATCTGTATCCATTTCTCAATCGTTTGGTTATCTATAACTGTATTGCTTTAATCTTCCCCTCCTGATCCAACCTCAGTCTCTCTTCTTTGTGACTGTTACGTTCTTTTCTTACCAACCTATAAGGATCCCAGAATTCTTATTTTTCTGACAACTCTGCTTCAGTTCCTTTATGTTCTCACAGTAATCTCTCGGGTTGCCTCCATTTCCTTTCCTGCTTTTGGCTTTCTGGAGCCTCTCATGCTGCCTCCGGTTCTTGGCAAAAACCTATATGTCTCATTCGTTAGCTCTAGCATATCTTGCTCTTCTTTTTCAGACTGCTTCGCTCCTACTTTAAAATACAAATGTTACCCACACTCTTCCACTCCAGAAATTCTTTCTTCTTCCAGAATACTGGGAATTCCTTTCTTCTTACCTGGATTCAGTTATATCATCAACACCAAGACTCCTTCATTTTATTGTATCATTTATAATATGTGCAGTGTTGCATAAATTATTAATAAAGAAATCTAAAATATTTAAAGGAAAGATTTAAAAGAAAAACTAGGCATGAAAAGAACACAGGAGTTTACTTTGCCTTTCTTCATTGTCATCCTACAAATTCTATATAATTTTTATTTTTCTTGTTAAAGAAGAGAAAACCTGTGTAGGTGAGCTAAATATCCGTGTGCTGGTTTGGGGAATACAGCTTTATCAAATCCATAGGCAGTGTTTGAGAGAGTTTAGATGGGAAGGTTTAGAAGTCTGTGACAGGATAGTAACCTTCTGTTGCTTTTTTTAAGCAAAAGTAATAGATTGGGTTTTACATGAATGTGAATGTTTAATAAACAATGAAATGCTGAATGAAGTTAGAATATAAATCCTTTTAAAATTGATATGTTTATTCTGGTAAAATTTGACACAATCTCTCTTATTTGAAGGGCAGTGCAAGCAATATCTACTTCAACAAATTTCATGTATCATGCAGGTGTATTGTGGGTTAATCCTAAAGAAATGCGTCTCCAAAGGTCTTCACAATGTTTCGAGCGTTTGTTCTTTTTGTTCTCTTAACATGCCTGAAATGGAAATTCATCTGTGAATGGTGGTTTTCATTCGTGTTTTCACAGAAGCACATTTGCATGCCCTAGAAAAGAATCAATATTATGAATGAGAACTCTCCCCAAAAGTCTTTAATTGTATGTCTGTGTATCAATATGTAATATTTTATGTTTCCTCAGATTTTGTCTTCTTTTAGCTGACACAGGCAGACTTTGAAAGGAGTAAAATCAGCAATGTAACAACGAAATGCATGCAAACTTGTTAAATGTGATGGCAAAATAAAAAGCTTCAGTCAGTATGATCAGTTAAAAAAAAAAGATAGCCAGCAAACTGTCTATCATGTGATGAAATTTGACAGTAGGGATTATGGCTTTGATGGACCAGAACAGCTAATAGAAGAAGCTGACATTTTTGAAACCCTGCTAATTAAGGGTTCCTTCCTTAATATTAAAATAAAGTCTTTGTCTGGGTTTTATGGTTGGAGAATCAGGTGTTTTCATTAATATATGCCAGTCAGTCTTAATAAGCTTGGAGGGCAGAGGAAGTTATTATTGAGTGACCTTCTACAAAATAAGCATGTTGCTAAGGGCTCTAACCCTGCCCTGTTCAGACTGATGAATCTCATTTCCAATGCAAAAGCTTCACAAGAAATCCAAGTATTCTCTGTGCAATCACAGAAAATAATCCTTGTGTCTCTTGTAATGTCCAGAATTGCCACTTACTATACTACTACTGTACAATGAATATTACAATACATATTATTTTTCTAGCACAATTGTCTACATTTCTGAATTGCCAAGAATAGAAAAACTTATTGTCAAGACACTTGTATTGAAAAGTCAGCTCATTTTAATACTTCTCAAATAGTCATCTACCCTGTTCATGAATTATAATGCACAGAATACATCTGACAATACTAGCTTTGAAAAAGAGATATGTCTGTATTATTACATATTCATTTTCAAATAGATTTCAAACAGATTTTAAACCATTCATTGAAATTCATTGAAATGATAAATTCACAGTTGGATTTTGATTGACTCAATCTAATTTTACATTTGATAAGTTTTCATCTTTCTTTTACTAGTAATTTTGATTTTCTGTAGATTTTTCAAGCTAAGTGAAAGGGTGTGTTAAGCTACTAAGACTCATCATATATTTGCTGATAGAAATTAGAAAATGAGCTAGTGAACCAGATGAAATAAGTGCAGCATTGTAACCACCAGTGATGTGTCTCACTTCAACTCTGTGTGTACTGGGCAATTTCCAACACCCCAAGACTTTCTGCAGATATTTACTAATGCTTTCTTGCTTTTTGCTTTCCTTTCTTTTCTCTCACTAGGTCAAGGCAGTTCTAAATGGTTCTGTGAGATACTGTACTCATAATAAATACAGTGGATAATGGACGAAATTCAAAGCAACACATCCAGTTTGCTGACACTATGCTAATAAAGCAACATGGCTGCCGAGTAGAAATGTCAGAGTTGGGAGAATATACATGCTCCCAGGTCGCTGAGTGAATCTCTGGAAGTTGAGTAGTTAATAGGAAGCAATCAACTGCATCACATTTGCAGATCTCCTTCCTTTAATTGATGGCACAGCAGATGGATCTACTTTTTTCTTATCCAACCCAAACCAATCTATTGCAATCTGTAGAGTATTTGACAAAAGTTATACCAAACAGGTTTGTTTGTTTCTTTATTTACAGTGATGATCAGGCTAAATTGGCTTCAGAACTCAAACACTGCAACAGAAGTAGATATACATACTCTTGGATAGTCCTTACCCTATATCATTACATACATAAATACATTGTAAACCAGTGAGACAGTGTCAAACCAGTGCCAATGTTAGAAAAGACAAAACTGAGGCCCGTGTATTTCATTTTTGTCTAGGCATTTTGTTCCCAGGGCATTTTGACAGAGCATTACATGATAAAATAAGATAAAATAAAATAAGATAAAATAAAATAAAATAAAATAAAATAAAATAAAATAAAATAAAATAAAATAAAATAAATAAAATAAAATAATAAAATAAAATAGTGCCCTGGGAAACATATCCCATCCTAAAAAAGACCCACTATCCAAGGTAATGTTTGAGTTATTTCTGAATGCCTAATAGATGCCACATTTGAATACAATAGTACTATTTAGTCCAGTTAGTCTACAAAGTGCTTCGAATATGAAAGGCTCTCTGTATTCTGTTCCATTAAAGTCAAAGCCATCTATGCACCTTGGACTTTTGTATCTCTACTTGGTTTATGTATTTGCAGTTTGGGATTTTTGGCTACTTTATCCCTTGAGCCCAAAGGGATATAATAAATAATCCCAAATAAAAGTAACTTGATTTAGCTGCATAACTAACTTTGATCCTATTCCATTTGGACTACTCCATAGGAAAGGGAAAAGTAATAAGTGCAACATTGTTCTTAGAATGTGTAAAACTGATCAAATTAAAATCCCCACAGGTCTTTCTTGCTTCTTTGTGTTTAAGGGAAATGTGTGGGTGTGGTTGTGGATGTAGATGGTGGAGGTTGGGGAGCTCATTTAACAGTGATCAGTGATTTCCACTCTGTTTCTAGTGGACAGATAGGAACAATACAGGGAAAACAGCCCATATAGGACTTATTAGCATCTCATTAGCTCCTGCAAATCACAGGAGCGAAACATTAGATCTACCCTAGGAATGCTTCTTTCAGGTATAGTGTTGGGGCACCTAACATACTGCTGCTCTGTAGCTGTTTCTGTTCTTTTAGTATTTTAGTATTTAAAGAAATGCAAAGTAAAATGCTTGAAACACCTGAAAGTGGTCAGAAAGAAAGGAGTACGAGTTACAACCCTTGCATGTCAATAAGTTTTGGAGGATTTTTTTTTTTCTCACTGCCTCACTGAGTTTAGAACTCCAAAGCTTACTGTTAAAAAGTCTGGTCGAAAGCCTGCTGATTTCTGATGACAAAACTCCTGTAGACAGCAATGTGAGTAAGAACTAACCCTCAGAAAGAAATATTCCATTCTCCTCCTTGTTGGCACTGTGTGGCTGAACAGTATGACAGGGTCTTTCTTACCCCTTCAGCAGTATTTTATGCAGTGCCTGCTGTGGCTCATTTAAGAGCCAATATTAGTGCTCATTCACCAAAAAAGTAAGAGTAAAGCAGAAATGCTATCTTTATGCAGAAATCAATATTCATAAATAAAACAACCAAAGTCACTTTACTCAAATACTGTAAATGCTATATTTTTTACTGTAAATGTAATTGAAACAAGGTCATTCATTTTGCAGCTGGAAAACAAATGGAGTACTAAGCTAGATTTACTCCTTCTTCAAGTACAAAGGATTTTTGTGAAGGAGGAAGGAAATTTATTCTACAGCAGAAGCCAACAGGTGATTTCCACTTCCAAACGTTGTGAGTGTAGCTCAGGACAAGAGTTATGGTGAGAAAAGGATGCTCCAGAATGTTTGGAAAGGACTCTCTGATTGCTGACAATGGGGTAGAACTGTATTAAGTGTGGTATCAAGTTTGAAAACTCCTATAATATCAGCATGCCTTGACAAAGTGAAGTGCCAAATCCAGGGTCAATAAATCTTAATGTAGATCCTCATGATTTAACGTTAATGCTCTGATTAGAAGGAGTGGCATATGAAATGTGAGGCTTGTGCTAAATGTGGCAGAACACAGGGTGCCCAGAGGATGCCCCAACGTGCTGAATCATCCGTCTGCATTCCATTAGTTACATAGATGTATGAGTACTCACAGAAGGAAATGTTTCAGAGCCAAGACCAATATAAACTAATTGGAAGGATTAAAAAGACGCAACCCAACGTATGTATGCAATACGCAACGTTTAGGGTCTAGAGCTGTGGGTAGACGGCTAATTTAGCATAGAAGGAAGAGCACAAAAGTAGCTGTAACAATAGCCAGAACAGTCAGCATGTCCCGCTCTACCAACACGTTTGTGAATCGTGTAATAATCTAACTGTGGAAAGTATTGCTCTAATACCTAAGTGATCAATATGGCTAATCACTTTTAAGAGGAAGGCATTTATTTGCAGACAATATCAAACTGTTTGCATCATTTGTAACTCCTGCCTTTCTCTGCAGTTTTAGCCTTTGCTTTTCTATTTTGCTCTTATTTTCCTGTCTTCCTCATCTTTCATAAAACTGAAGCTAAACATCTTGGCGGTTATCTTTTGCTCTAGCATTTCAGCTGTTACGTTTGAATGTAGTAATATTTTTCTGTTCCTGCATCCACGTAAGTCTTTTGTGGCTTTCAAACTTGGAGTGACCTCCAATTCTGGGTAGCAAGAAAAAAGGATGGAATTTTCCAGAGGGACACAAAAGGAGACTGAAGGAAAGAGAGAGAATTCAAGACGGGAAGTAGAGAAGACATGTGAATGACTTGAGAAAGAGAAGGGACGGGCTTGAAGTGCAACAAGAATAATCATTTAAATAAAAAAGCTGATAGGAGTTCTGGGAATATTTTCCACAGTGATTAAGGAAAAGTGAATGAGAAATTTCTCCTCTTTCCCAAAGGAACAGCAGAATCTTTTCTTCTGTTACTCAATTTTGTGAAATGCACATGTGTTTTTGAAAGTAGTTTGAGAAAGCTGTGAAATTTGAGCTTTTAGCCAGTACCCCAATTTCCTTCGATGTACCTGATCAAATCCATCCTGATACACTCTTAAAGACAGAAGCTATAAGAGCATCTAACTTAATTTAGAGGCCTCCTTCTGCAAAACCATAGTCTCACTCAGGGTTTAGACTGCAAGATCCTTAGGACATTGGAAGGGCTCCCCTTCCAGCCTGGCACAGGGTCGCAGAGGCTTGTACAAGGAACTTTAATTCCTTCATTCTCAGGTTATATAGGGTTGCAAAGAACTGCCATGGGCAATCTCTGTACAAGGTGAAGAGAAAGTAAAAAGAAAGGTACGAGAGAAAATGGGAGCTGAGCTGAGCAAAAGCAGGTGTCCAAAGATGTCTGTTTAATACCCAGTGCTAGTGTTAGCTGCCTTGCATATACTTGCTCCTGATAGACTAGGTGCCACTTTATGTCAGCTGCAGAAGGCTACAAGCCCCCACCCCGTCCCAATAGGAAAAATCTCTAGTTGATAGCTGCCTAACATAAAGGTATTAAGGATTTTATATCCATGGCAAAATTTTCAAAAGAGCTGTCTCAGGCTGAGCATCCAGAATCAAAGGCTGCTTTTGAAAAGTTGACCCTGGCCTTTGGGGAGACACTGTAAAGACTTTTTTAATAATGTATCCTGAAAGGTAAATTTGAATCTCATTCTGTATTCCTACATTGGACTAAATTGAAAGTGCCTCCACTGATGTCAACAGTTTAATGAAAATTGCTGTAATTTCATGGATTTTTTTTAGTAACCTATGCTAAATGAGTTACATGCTGCTATATATATATATGTGTACAGTAATTGAAAGACTTTTTATTCTGTCCTGTTCACTGTTGAAGAGAAGTTTTTCTTTCTCCTCTCTCTACTAGTATGTACAAAACTTTATTCAGAAGGGTTTTCAATTTCTGTGTCTGTCCTTGAGATACATGAACTAAGACTTAAGGTAAGATAGATAGGGAAATAACATAGTATTTCTGCCAAAGCAGTTCAGTATTCAGCAGAATCCTGTGATATGTAAAAGTTATGAAGAGGGAGCTATGATACCTATTACTCCAGAGGAAAACCTATTCTAATTGTGTTACCACATCACATTGTATTTCACTCTCTTATTGGTGTATTCTTTTATAAATTGTAGTACAGTGTGGCAATTGTCATATTGCGTTCCATACTTCATCCCTAATCTTCCTTGTTGGGTTATGTGGAGCTTAGTATCTAGAGAAACATGAAATAACCAGAAAATGGATAACATAAATGCTTATTCAACTGTCCACAATTTGGTGTATTAATCCTAATACAGAAAAATTCAATATGGCATAGGTATATTACTGCTTTTTCTGTTGCTGAGCTATTTGTCATCATATTTAACCTTAAAAAGTATTTAATTAATCACTCCTTAATCACTCCTTATTCATTAAGAAGTTTACAGTGCACTGTCCATTTCCACAACCTCAAAGTACTGTTGATCCATTTAATCAAATGAGATTTACTGTAGCACTAACTTTTCTTGTTGCAGTAAAACCACAGTTAGACAGTATTGCTCAGTACAGGGAGAACAGCAAAGGCTATTGATGTGCCTGTTTGAAAAGGCAAATTAATCCTTGTTTCCATTTCTCCAGCAGGATGTGATGATTCTGATTTAGAAAAGTCACCTGAACTTCAAAATAGTTACATTATTCACCAAACTGCAAAGTTACCAAATATGGAATTCTAATATCTCAGAGATTTTTATAACTTCAAGGATTTTATGGCATAACAGTGGCTTCTTTAAAATATTGAGTCCTCTGAGATTTTTGGAAATGACATGAAAAAAAAAGTATTGTCTAATACACTGTAAAAGAAAAGAAAAAATTGCTAACCGGTTTTTCTGCTAAAGAATCTGCAGCTTCCTGTTGCTGTAAGCAGATACAGAGGTGCACTCCACAGTCACTTCATTAGTAACAGTCTGCAGCAATTCTTTTGAAGCCAGTACAGTTAAACAGCTGCAAAACCAACGTTACTAAAATAAAATCCAGACCTACCACGGCCATGCTTTCCGCCATGTACCTCACTCAATACTCAGGCTTCTTTCAGATTCTCACTATTGTTAATAGTAAAACAATAGTATCTCAGATACTACAGAGTGGTAACCGCTGGTAAATTTACATTCTTTATAGTGGTGACCACTGTGACTGAAGAGCAGCAAATGCAGTCAACATGCACGACTCGTCTTGCTCAGAGCCACGCAAGGCAGGAGTATAGCTAGAGACCTTTTGACAGCTAGCACAATACTCATTCCTCTAGAGCATATTGCATGCATCCTATACATATTCAGTTCAGTTAGAAAAAAAGTTTTTTCTACCAATCAGGGCAGTGTATGAAAATAATTCCATCTCTCCGTGCTGCATGCATCATGATTATGGATGTGCTGAAGCACCAATAATCAATCTGAGTTACCGGAGAACGTGTTGTCACTTGCTGCTCTTAGTCATGCAAAGTGTTGTACAAAGAAGCAGAAGTAATACAGCTTGATTTTCATGGAGGTATTATTGTACATGTAGTACTGAGAGGTTATACATTATGATAGGAACACAAGCTGCTCAGTGCTGTTCATTTTGCTCTGTTTTTATAAATGATTATGGAAGTAAAATATAAGCTGCATGGCTACACTGTCAGCTAAAGTACCTTGGGCTTTTCTCCCACTTTCTTCCACCCATCCAAGAAACTTGCAGAGGTGGCATTATCCAGCATTTTTTCCTCCTCACAATGAACCATTTTCTTTCTGCAGGGATTAGTTTAAAATTATCCAATCCATATCCTATAAAATTGACATCTCTTTGTACGTTGTAAGTGGCAACTGGCAACAGAACAGTTCAGAGCTGCAGAGATCATCCATATTAAGCAAAACAACCAAACATTCATTTGCATCCCATTTACCTTGAGGAAACTTCAGCACAGGTTTAATGTTAAGCATGTGCTTAGTGTTTTGTTGAGTTGCAAAATCCTGAAAAGGCTGCTCTTTCAGCAGCAAAAAGAAGCCTAAAACTCAGCGAGTCCACTGAATTGACTTCCAATGAGTACAAAATAAATTAATTTGAAGGGTAAAAAAAATCTCCTAAGTCTGCACCTCGTGCCAAAGATTTTGTTACACCTAGAGCTGTAAATCTGAGGAAGAGTAAATTGGCTAATGACAAGACCCAACCTGTGCAATTATATAGGGTCTTCTCAAAGTCTGATATTTCCTTTTAGAGTCTGTATCTTTTAGGCTGAAATGAAGCACGCTATTAAACTGCCACTTCTGGGTATTAGGTTGTTCATGGCTTCTCTCTATTTTTGTCACCCAAGGTTGCAATGATTTTCTCAGGGATTTTTGTTGTTACTGCCATACTAGTCCATAGTATAGCTAGGTCATAGCATCATTTTGAATGATCTTGAGTTCTGCTCAAGATTGGCAGTAAGAACAAATTAGATCATAGCTCTTCTGATAACCCCGTATGCAGAAAAGGAAAATATAATTGCATTTCTGTTTCATCTTTCGCGTTTACAGCACTGGTGTCATTAACCCATCCATACCCTGAGAGCATACAGGTTTATTTGCAACATCTTGTAACAAGAATGAATGAATGAATAACAATTATGTTATTTTAAAAAATCCTCTTGTTTTTGGTTTGGTTTAAGTACCTTAATAGAATGTATGCAAAATTCCAATTTGAGCAACTAGAATTCTGTTTCCACGGGCTCGGTAGCAGTGATTATCAACCTTGCCATTGCCCCTTATGAAGTATTTGTCGCAGATAGTATGCTGTAATTTCCCTTGCTTTGCTTCACCATTAGCTCCTCAGATCAGTGCCTCTTGCTTGTTTCCTAAAGACAAGTAAAGGTAGCCAAGGTCTGTGTCTGTTCAATGTCCTGCCCTATAAAGGCCATACATTTCGGTATTTCTGCTATTAGAGCAGTTTATTCCTGCTCATGTGCTTTCTCATTTCACTTCTGCCCAGGCTGCCCTTGAACCATGGCTTTTTTCTGGGGAGGTGGGAGCAGGTGGGTGTGGAGCCGAGTGAAGCAAAGCTCCGGTTGTCATGGTGCCTTTCCTGTCTCAAACATTTAGAGTTAAAAATTTTATATGTAGCATGTTCTGAGGTAGTTTTTCTTGTTGCCATTCACTATGAGATGTATGTGTACTTGTATTTGAAATGGGTACTTGGACTTCATAGTTTAATGTAGTTAATAATGCAACCGTGGAATGAAAGACATGCTGAAGTATTTCAAAAGAGGAGTTGTGATTGAAATACAGTAGTGAAAAGCTGACAGATAGAGTTTATCAAAGTGCTTCAGTATACTTTCATGCAGAAGGAGAATGGCTGTTTTCATATTCACTAATCCCCAAATAACCATCAAGAAATATTAAAATACACATTTTATTAGTTTCATTTAATTTCCTAATTGCTCAAATTCAGTTTACCAATTTATTGCTGTGTGAAATGCTTAGAGGCGATGCGTACATTAAAGGGATTATTTACATGTAATCCCTCCCTCCCAAAGGATACAAACTGATCATTTATGAATCCTGATTTACACTCTGTAACAATACCAGATGAATGAAATAGTTACTGTAGAACGATGTAGCTCCTGGAAGTGCAATACTGTGTGGAGTATGATTTAGTACTAAAACTGAACTATCTCGTTTTCACTGATGATTTTAGTAAAGGTGCGTGAACTTCACTTTTGGAATTTAGATGAACCAAACTAAAACTGCTTGCTGCAATTGAACCATTTATTTTCTGGGAATATGTGCAATCAAGACATTAAATTTAACCTTGGGGAAAAGTCTATTTTAAAATGTAACCCATGTTCTATTTGGGGTGTGGATTATTTTCAGCTAGGGTTATGATTTTACAGGAAAGAGATTTATAATTAGTTTTAACATAATTGGCAGGGATTTGCCGTTGAGATGCAGCCTTGCAGCTTGCTCCCTGCCTGTGGATATCACTGTGGGTATCTATTTGCCAGCCAAAAGGTGTGAAAGCAAGATGTAATAAGAGAAAGGAGAAATCAGAAACGTTAACCACAGTGAACCAAAAGGAGTAAAACTTTGCAAGTGTCTAAGTACATTATATAGAAGGGAATGTCTTTAACCTGCAATCTTTGCACACCTTTGCAGAATGATAAAATTCACCTCCAGTTTAAAAGCGGTATTTACTTATCCTGTCAGTGTTATCCCTACCCCTTCTCTTTGGCCAGATGTAACCTGTTGTATTAGAAATGCTCACATTCCAAAAGCATGACCATCTGTGCTGACAGTAAATAACATTAGGACTTAAGAGAATCTGCAAAAGCAATAGTCCCTAGCTTAAAAATCAAATACCTGAAACCTAAAATACTCTGTCTCCATTGCTTAAGAATTACTCTGCATTTCAGCTCATTTAGAATTCCCCCTCATTCTTTATTGGGGGATTTCTACACGCTTGTGCTTTACTCTCATTTCCCCACAGATTGTGGTCTCTGTAGACTGGCAAATACAAAATAATTAAATGTTTAAAGAGATGCATATTGTCTATTTTATTAGATTGAGACGGAATAAGCTGACACCAGCAAAAGAAAACAGTTTGCCAGTCCACACCCTGGCTGACC